>NW_024098097.1:0-19584 GCF_016545835.1 Crotalus tigris | reverse complement strand
ATGGAAACAATACTAGTAGTCCTTGACTTATGATCACAACTGAGCCCAAAATTTCCAGTGCTAAAATTTCTTGCCACTATTGTTAAGCAAATCACTGTAGTTGTTAAGTTAGTAACACAGTAGTTAAATGAATCTGGCTTCCCCATTGACTGCTTGACAGAAGGCTGCAAAAGGTGATAACATGACCTCAGGGCACTGCAACTATCATAAATCCATGCCAATTGCAAAGCATCTGAATTTTGGTTATGTGATCATGGGGATGCTGCAACAGTCATAAGTATGAAAAACGGTCATAAGTCATTTTTTTTCAATGTCGTTATACCTTTGGTCACTAAACATATGATTGTAAGTTGAGGATTTCTTGCAGTGGTGTGAAAGTTGTTAGATTGTTATAGCAACAATAGTCTATGGCAGTGGTTCTCAAACTTTTTAATGTCGCGACCCCCAACTGGTCGTAAGTCGAGGACTACTCAACCAGTCGTAAGTCGAGGACTACTCAACTGGTGCAGCACCGTTTGCAGAATGGGACTTTTGGCGGGCTCAGCAGGGCAGAGACAGCCTGGACAATTCCTATTGCTTTTGAAAGCCAATAGAATTAGACTCTATTCAAGAGAGTCTATTCTATTGGCTTTCAAAAGCCAATAGAATAAAAGGGAGTAGCACAGCTAAGGACAAGGGGGAAAAAATGGCGGACTGCATTGTTTGGCGACCCCCGTGAAATGGTCGTTCGACCCCAAATGGGGTCCCGACCCACAGGTTGAGAACCACTGGTCTATGGCTATGTGCATGGAAAATGCTACAGTAGGAAGTCTGCTTCTGATATACAGACTGACAACATAATGTTCCAACTGGAGTTTTGATTTAGTACCAAGGAGATCCAGTTTCAAATCTCCACTCAGACCTGACACTACTGTATAATTTTTAGTCACTCTCCCTACCTATCTGATCTCAGAAGGTTATTATAAAGATAAAGGCAGTGAGTGGGTACTGTGTATGCCAACCTAAGCTCCTGAAGGAAAGATAGCATATCAATGTAGTATATAAATTAATGGAGACTTTGAGTATAGAATTTCCACATAAACATGACAAGGGGTTGGCATACAAATTGCTGTAAATTAAGCAAAGAAAGAATAAATCATGGCATATGGTCACCAGCAAACTTGTCCTCCATGATCTGAGTAATCTTCTTTGAAAGCTGTCCATAGTGAGCTTAGAATAAATACATTGGTGCATAAATCTCATGTTCTATTTCTACCCTAGGCCGAAAGGACTTTATCATATTAAAAATAAAATATTCAGAAAAGCACAGCTGGAAAGGTTCCTCCAAAGCTCCAGGCAAGTAGCCAGCTTCTCAGAAAATCATAGGTATAGAGACAGAGAAAGCTTACTCATTTCATCATCGCTCCATGATAAGCAAATAAATTATTATTACTAATATTATTGTTATTGAGGTACACAACAAAATCAATTGCTTTGGAGATGAATGGCACAGATCAATTGTTATTACTATTGTTTAATTCATCCTTTCTTCATAGTCATATGTACTTAATTTAGGATTACATAAAATCAAGCAAAAAAATTTCTTTTAAAGGTACTAAACCTTACTCATAGAGAAGGAATACCAATAAGGCTACACAAAGTAAAGGCACACTGATCACATGTGAAGAGATGACTACAAGCATATCAATAAACATTCTACCATGGAAATTAGATTTATTTTGCTCAGCTACAATGAATTACTTTCCTTTATAAGCCGTTTGAAATTTCAAATCTTTTTTTATAAATATTTTATTAATGTTCTAGTTTTATAATTGTAAGTACTTAATAAACAATGATTGTCTGGGTCCATTAGTAATTCAATGGTACATATTAACTTCTTCAGTCTAGGCCCAATATTACACCATCCAATGTTTCCTCTCTTCTTCCGGTAGTCCACATTTTCCCACACTAGGCAAATACAATTCTTATTGTTGTTAATACATATACAATTGGCAATCAACATCTTTGTTACATTTTCCTAATAATATCAATAGTGTCGGTTTAAAATATCTTTTCTAACCAAAATATATCTTAATTGCATTTGCACTTAATATCCATTTGTTCAATTAATATCCTGTTTTTCCCGCTTTTTTAATTTTAATTTCCTATCAGTACTCAAAATATTTCTATTGCTTATAATTTCTCAAAATAAGTTATATTTGGGTAATCAAAAGCTTCCTTTATTCAAACCCTCTTTTCCTGAGGGAATGGGGTGGAAATTCCCCTTCCCTCTCTCATCAGGGAGGATTCTTGGCTTTGGGTGGTTTTTTCCAGGAAAAAGTCTTAAAATCATAAGAGAGTATAGGGTCTCACAGAGTTCCATCCACATTGCTTGAAAGTTGCTGGTTAGTGTTTATTTTCTTTGATTTCAGCAACTTCTGACTGGCCACTTGAATGTAGCCAGTCTTTCCCCCGCCAGTTTGGAGGGCTTCTTCAGATCAAATGTAAGAACTGCCACCCTCCTGTGATCAACGAGGGTCCTCTCCTACACCATCGCCTCTTCGGGGTGAATTTCAATTATTTTTAGGGTCCCCCGCGGGATGAAATTGACCACAGAAGGCGGAGCCCCGTCTTCCTATGCTCGTTATACCACGAAGTCAAACCAGAAGTCTGAAATTTCAAATCTTAATCTAAACATTACTGATGTATTTTTGAGCCATATAAACTGAGCTACCATGGAGTTGGTTTCTCACACTCTCCGTTTTATCTGCATTATGTGCTTGCAATGAATCAAGGCAAACTAACATGCTATGAGTTTTATTGCTAAATATAAAATAGAATTTTGCTACAGAATGAAATTACCTTAACCTGTGGAAAGATGGAAACCAGTTGGGATATGAATAAGCAGGCTTTGCTGTTTTGTTTTTCTTTTGAGGAACATAAACCAGGAAATAACCCGATTTATATGTAATCATTCTGATATAGTTACTGTGATGCTCAAGAACATACCTCATATCCTCATTCTGCTGCATGTTTAGTAGTAAAAATCCAGGTTTCATAGATCACATTTCTCAGATTTAACTGAGATTAAATCTATCAGTGTAAGGTGGAATATTAATTCCCCTTTTTATCAACAACAACAACAACAAAGAAACATAGTAGTATTTATAGTATGAAATTTCTCAGAGAGGTTGTATTCATTTCTAAGAACTGTGGAATCTTTGGTGCTCTCTGAGCTTGGCTGTTTTCTTGCAAATGTTTCATTAGCAAATTAGATAAGATTATCAGTAAAATGTCTGCAAGAAAACAACTCTGTTGTTCAACTCTGAGCTACAAATATTCCCATCTTTCAATTTCTAAGAACTGTATAAAATACAATCATAATTATCATGTGATTCCTTCAAGTTACTTTTTGGGGATGGAAGGTTCCATTTTATCCTGCAAAAACTCCAGTGCAATAGGAAAATCTTAATCTTAATCTCTTTCCCTACTTCAAGACTACATATCAAGATCAACCTGGATCTTCTTAATGCTACACACTAGCCATTGTAGCAAATTGTTGTCCAATGGCACTAATACATCATCTTCTCCTCTTTTACTCTCAAGCTGCAGAATGCCTTTCAATGGAAGTTGTGCTCTCCATCTTCAACACGCCAATATTATTCACCTCACCCAAGCAGGGTTTCAGGGGAAAGCTAAATAATTAAAAAAATATATCTGTAGAAAAAGCATTTCTCAAGAAAATAGTGGAAATTATTTACCTCGGTATTTACATCATGGAAAATTAAAGAACCAAGTTTTAGAAATTAGCAGACTGTCAAAACAGGATGTTTTGAAATATCTTTTAGTCCACCAGGAGCTAATCACCACTTTATATATCAACCTTTGTATATTGCAGTGTAAGGATTATGCTATTTAACCATATTTTAAGAGCCTCAATCCATTTGCAAGAGAGGGCTGATCTTCTATTGGGCTAACCAGGAATTCAGGGTCTGTCCATGATGGTATGTTCCAAATTATCATCTTCTGAAAATAGTGCTTTCAACATCTGGAAACCCAAAATAAATCTCTATAAATGCTCAACCTACTTCTGGCCTCTTCAAAATTTGGTCCAGAAGTATGCAATTAAAATCCCACTGAATAGACAAGGATTTCTGTCATGTAAATGTTAAAGGACAACATTCTTTTAGACATTAGGCATAACTGACAATTGGATTGTGAATTCAAGTTAATAGCAATCGCACTTAAACTTATATACTGCTCCATAGTGGTTTAAAGCACCCTCTTAAGTGGTTTACTTATTGCCCCCAAAATGCTGGCTCTGGGTCAAATAAGGGTCATCATTTTACGAACCTGGGAAGTATGGAAAGCTGAGTCAATCCTGAGCCAGTCAAGATCAAACTCTGGCTATGGACAGAGTAAGCCTGAAATATTGCATTCTAACCACTGTGCCACCACAGCTTAAACATTTATATTCACTAACTGTTATTGTCTTAATACCATGTCTATGCTCTACCGTCACTTTTATCTCACATTTCTGTTTTTTTCACAAATCTTTAATATGTATTCTTGCCTTCTCATTCTAAGGGAGGAAAAGATGATAGGTAGGACTAATGTATTATCTTATGCTAACAAACAGGGCACTAGAATGACAGAAAGAAAAGGTGATCCATAATTTATACTGGGACCACCTGTATGCCTTTCTGTCATTCACTACTTATAACCACAACTTCCACTGCTAACCAAGGCAGTTGTTAAGTGAGTTGCACCCAATTTTACAATCTTTTTTCCACTGTTAAGTGAATCATGGCAGTCATTAAGCAAATTTGGCTTCCCTCATTGATTCTCCTTATTGGAAGCTGGCTGGGAAGGCTGCAAATGACAATCGTGTGACCCCAGGACGCTTAAACCATTGTAAGTACTGCTGATTGC
This sequence comes from Crotalus tigris, assembly GCF_016545835.1. Taxonomy (NCBI): domain Eukaryota; kingdom Metazoa; phylum Chordata; class Lepidosauria; order Squamata; family Viperidae; genus Crotalus; species Crotalus tigris. The sequence goes on along the minus strand of NW_024098097.1, from coordinate 14,673 downwards.
CAAGCAACTGAATTCTGATCATGTGACAGTCGTTAAGTGCAAAATGCAAAGATCAATCTATAAGTCACTTTTTTCAGTGCAATTGTAACTCTGAATAGCAGTAAATAAATGGTCATAAGTCAAGGACTGCTTGTATTCCCAGATGGCTTGTAAAAAATAAGATATTTGGAGGAAATCTGACATGCAATGCATATAACACCTGTAACAAAGTTCTCTCTTCTTTTCCCCCACCTTATTAATCTGTAAAGTTAAACTTCCATCTCCTATTTCTCTGCTTATTGTGGCGGAAATGCCTATCAAATTGCAAATAATACCAAATTGGGTAAAGTCACATCAGTCTTTATAATTTGGTGAACTAGGCACAGATAATAAAAACTTAATAGAGAGAAATGCTGATCACTTCACTTAGAATACATAAAGGAAGAAACTGGAGATGGAAAAAGATATTGCAAATTGATTGCAAACTGAATATGAGCCAATAGTGTGATGTAGCTGCAAAGAAGAAAAATGTCATTTCAGGCTCCAGCAGAAATATTATTCAGCAGAATTAGTGTTTCTTCCAGCAGAACATTCTTCTACTTTATTCTGCTTTTGCAAGACCCCTTTTTATGTTCTGGGCATCATATTTTTAAAGGATTTAGAGAAATTGGAACTATTTCAAAATAGACCAACAAAAATTATCCAGGTTCTAGAAGCTAAACATGATGAATAAAGACTGAAATGTGGGTATCCCTAACTTTTAAAAAAGAAAATTAAACAACATTTTGATAGTATTGTTCAGATATCAGAAAGAATGCTGCATAGTAGGTGGTAATGACCTGTTGTCTCATATTCCAAAATAAAAGATATAAGGGATAGGAAGGCAGATTCTTATTTAATGAACACAAAATCATGCTTGGTTGCCATCATTGGATGTGTTTAACTGGGGGCTAATCAGGGGGCCATTTGTCCAGGACATTTGATTTGGATTTGCACTGAGTAGCAGGTTGGATTCAATAGCCTACATAAATGGCCTTCAAGCTCCATGATTCTCATTTCTCACCTTGCCCTTTTATATTCAGAAATGTTTAACATAACTTTTAGTTATCGTATTGGTTTCTTATATTTAACTGGTATTGGCTTCTTATACTGAACACACATATCCCAAACAGGATATGTATGCATGAAGGGGTGTGTGTGTTCAGTATAAGAAGCCAATATCAGAACTTCTGAGAAATAAACATATATATATGGAGCTAGAGAACTTGAGGAAGTGGTTGGGTTGGGTGAGTGAAGGAACTTTGTTACTGCTGGAACCAGCATGAAAACTGTGAAATTCTTCTTTCCTTTCCTTAAAGTAGATTTTTGAAACTTGTGTTAGCAATAGTAAAGTAAGCAGTTGTCATCTGGAAAGAAGAATATCACAGTCTTCATGCTGGTTCCAGCAGTAAATAAAGTTCCTTCTCTCACCCAACCCAATCATCTCCTCAAGTTCTCTGATTCCACTACTCATTCCAGCTCATTGAAGGAAGAAATGCAAATGGTTTCCCCTTAGCCACTGTCTGTCACCAAGCAGATGGCAACTGCTGGAAGCCAGCAACATGCATGCCAGTCCCTTATACTACATTGGAAGCTCCCTCCAAGGTAAACAGGCATCTTCAAACAAACTAATTAAAAGGGTGTTTTTCATTAGTTAAGGCCATCTGTTGGGCCATGGACCTGGTGGAATTGTAACCCAGGTAGAAATATTAGAGGTAACTAAATGCAACATGTAGTTTCTGAAATTTATTTTGTTCAGTGAAAATCCAATGAGATTTTTCAACTGTATGATTCCTGGTTTGTGCACTGCATAAAAAAGCACCATTTCTCCTATTCCTCCTTCTCAAACAAGACATTATTAGTTACACAAAAACTGTGCATGAACATTTCTTTTTTTTCTCAACTGGAATTCCAATTATTTTTTAACAAGAAGAGTTTTAATTGCTTTGTTTTTTTAAAAAAAACTTTGTTGTGAATATGAATTTGTCACACTCCTAAATTTCACTGACTGGGCAATACAGACAGTTGAAGTTCACAAGTCTTAAAGTTGCCAAGGTTTGGAAACCCCTGCTTTAGAGCATTTTAGTTTGTCTCAGATATTTTAGAAACTATGTGCACAAGAATTTTCTACCTATCAAATATTGCCAAGCAAGACAACTTCCAAAGCGTGATGGGACAAAAATGTGGAAGTAATTGAACTTGGAAGCTAAAACTAGCTTTCCTAAGTATTAGTGGTGACCACAACTATTTTGTTCAATTCATCACACATGGATCTTCTAATTAACTATATTAGATGCATTCAAGTGAATAACATATATAATAACAACAATAATAATAATAATAATGGAAGGGACCTTGGAGGTAATAATAATAATAGTAAAGTTGGAAGGAAACTTGGAGGTCATCAAGTCCAACTCCCTGCTCAGGCAGGAAACCCTATACCAGTGATGGTGAACCTTTTAGAGACTGAGTGCCCAAATGGCAACCCAAAACCCACTTATGCATCGTCGAGTGCCGGGTGGGTGTGGCCCATTGGCTGGGTGTGGCCAATTGGCTGGGCAGGGCCAGTTGGGTGGGGTGGCTGCGGTGGTAACAGCAGACTAGATGGGACTAAAAAGTTCAATCAATCAATTCCAACTTTGCAAGATCTTTTTTTTCCCCGCAAGAAGTTGAAATTGACTGATTGAACCTTTTTTTTTTTTTTGCACATGGCAGCGGAGACCTAAAACGAAAAGGTTTTATAAAACCCAGCTGAAGGCCTAGGACTGGGGCGATGGCACGCATGCCCACAGAGAGGGCTCTGAGTGCCACCTCTGGCACCGTGCCATAGGTTTGCCACCACTGCCCTATACCATTTTGAACAAATGGTCGTCCAGTCTCTTTTTAAAAACTTCCAGTGTTGGAGCATTCACCGCTTCTGGAGGCAGGTTGTTCCACTGATTAATTGTTCTGACTGTCAGGAATTTTTTTGTTAGTTCTAGGTTGCTTCTCTCCTTGATTAGTTTCCATCCATTGCTTCTTGTCTTGCCTTCAGGTGCTTTGGAGAATAGCTCGACTCCCTCTTCTCTGTGGCAGCCCCTGAGATATTGGAACACTGCTATCATGTCCCCAGTCGTCCTTCTCTTTATTAAACTAGACATACCCAATTCCAGCAGTCTTTCCTTATATGCTTTAGCCTCCAGTCCCCTAATCATCTTGGTTGTTCTTCTCTGTATATATAATTGCACTTGATGCAATCAGCACAAAAACACATCTCAAAAGAATTTTTATGTCATACATCGTATTTTGGAAAAGAAGCACTTCATATATAGAAATGTGATTTTTCCAATTTAGGAATGTTGTTTCTGTGTGCAATATTATATTCTGCTTTTGTGCCATGATTCTCAGCATTTAGGTTTGCCAAGTACCTCACATCCAATTACTGATAGTGGTTTAACTTCACCAGGTTTCTGGCATGTTTATTACTATTATCTAGAATTTGGAAAAGATAAAAAACTCAGATCACTTTTCTGAACTAATCTATGAGGGTTAGGAAAATGACTTGTTGGAAATAACAGGGTAAACCATTACAATTTGGAAAGAGATCAGTATAGATAAGTAAAAATTGCTGTGCAAATATTTGATCCCAATAAATTGCACTGTTTTATTTGCTCTGTTTCTCTTGTGGTGGCAGATTTGTTTAATACAGTCACAATGAGAGCCAATAGCCTGAAAATAATCTTTAAACACATGAAATAAGACAATATTTTTACCCTTAGACAATTATCTTTTTTATTATTTGCTGATTTTATAGCTTCACTAATAATCAGCCATGTGGATGTCAGCATGGCAGCTAAGAGAGCAGCCAAATACTCACCTTCTCAGCCAATATTACTTAGTGAGGCATGAAGAGCCAACCATCAGCTATGAATGCATGGCAGAGCAGCAGCTGACATCCATCTCTTGGAAAATTAAGTTTAGGTGCACAAGGATGCTAAAGGTTGGCTTTCATTCATCGCCTTGGAATAACTGAGCCAGATTGCTCTTGTCAATGAAGCAATGATCAGCACCAGCTGAGGAGCTGGCTTGAATTTCCCATTAACTAGACATTCTCCATTTATGTGCCAGAGGTTCAAAGTAGAAAGATTTAAAGCTCAGCCAAACCAAAGATACATTTGTCCCCTTCCAGATAGCATTACCAATTAAACCTACCAATTATCCTTTGAGAAATCTAGTTCTAATATTAATACAGTGTAATTTTAAAATGGTAACCCAGTGACTGGAATACCAGAAGTGGCTTGAACATACTTTTATGTTTGGATAGTGCACAAGAATAGGGTAAATGAACAGGATTTCTTTTCCATAAAAAAATAAGAATTGGACTGGGTCAATTCCCATTTAGTTCAACCTTCCATACATAGAAGCCCACAGAGAGATGACAGCCCTCTTTTACTGTTATTCACTACCGGCTGGTATTTAAGGCATGCTACCTATGATTCAGGAGGTAGTAAACAACCATTGAGCCCAATCCTCTATGAATTTATCCAAATCTATTATTTTCAAATGGACTAAACTGGTGCTCAACACCACACCTGACTGCAGTTAAGTCCACTGTTTAACTGATTCTTCTCTGAGAGAAGAGCCATTGTTAAAATTGATAAATGAATAATTGCAGGGAATCTTCCCACCAAAACTGATTATCAGGAAATATACAGGTAAAATGAAAACCATTGTATAACAAGAGCGTAAGACCCTTGGTATTGTGGCACGTGTGTGAGCTAAGTGGAAGATTCAGGAGACAGAAAAGAAGTAAAGAGAAACTTAGGGGAGGAAGGTAGCATCTGTTATTCCCAAATATCCATAAAATCAGAAATTATATCATTTGTGCCAATCTTCATTGTTTGCACAATGGAGTCTTTAAGGAAATCATGTGTATCATCACAAATTATATAAAATTAACATAAATCTAACATATTTTAAATGTAGCTGACATGGACAATTTCATGGGGATGCTAGGATGTAAAACTGTTCCATTGCATCTGAAGTTCACTAAATAGGGATATTCAGATTAAAGTTTCACCTATTTATTTACACCAAGCATACCGTACTGCCAAGATTATTTGGAAGAATTAACTTCACCCAAACACAGCTCCTTCCTGCTGAATATTGACCCCCAAAACACTGGGCCCTACTTTAAGGAACTCTCTCACTAAAGGCAATTCTTAATTCCTTCAGCCTTAGAGATTTTTGATAATAGTTTGTTGGATCCCTAGTTGAAGGAGTGATCAGATCTAGCAATTCTGTTCTGATATCCTTACATTAGATTAACTAACTAGTGGAATCCAACTGTTTGCATACATATAATTTTTTGAACATTCTCTCTTATACAACTTCATATATATTTAAAGGAATTGCCCACAATGCCATTTTATAAATACAGTGCTATGCAATCCTTTTGAAGAAAATATCAGGAAAGGGAAAGTTTATCTTAAACTATTAACATGGGTGTGATTTGATTATTATATACAAGCTGCAGAAGATGTGTAGTCATTGACTTATAATCTATTTCAAACATATTACCAAAGCACCAGAGGGCAGGACAAGAAACAATGGTTGGAAACTGATCAAAGACAGAAGCAACCTGGAATTAAGGAGAAACTTAGCATGAAGCCGAAGACCTCAGCCTGAGTATTTTTTTTTTTATGCACTCTGCTGGCCTCATATATGGGAGAAAGAAATCTTTTGCCTGAATCAGCTCAATCTAGAGCCATCCACAGGCAGCAGTCACAACTGCGACATCATTTATATTTTTTAAAAATTTGGATTGCTAACAAAGAATTAAGGGAGAATAGAATAGCTATTTCAAGCTAATTAGCTCTCATCACCCAAACATACCCTTCTGAGATTCGAACCTGGGCTGCTTGAACCTGGGCCTAGAGGTTAATACAGCTGCCTAAAGTGCAAGCAGCCCAGGTTCGAATCTCAGAAGGGTATGTTTGGCTGATGAGAGCTAATTAGCTCGAAATAGCGATTCCATTCTCCCTTAATTCTTTGTTAGCAATCCAAATTTATATATATATATATATATATATATATAAGGACTTTGGTTGTTCGGGTTTTCTCCCGCGTAAAATTGGAAGTGTCTTGGCGACGTTTCGACGAAGTCCCATTCGTCATCTTCAGGCTGGTGTTTTCAGCTTCGTGCTTTGAGCAGCAATGTGTGGTCTTAGATGTTTCTTCCTTTTAACTGCCAGTGGGGGTATGAACTGATTGGGTGGGAGCTTGGCTGTGTTCTGATTGGGTGGAGGTGTGTTCTGAATGGTTAGGGGCTTGGCTGTGCTCTGATTGGCTGGGGGAGTGTTCTGTTGGGTTGTGCTCAGGTTAGTCTGAGTTGCAGAGGGGTTTGAGATTTTGGGCTGCCTTGCTATTTTGGCTCGCCGGTTGGGTAGTGCCTCATTTATAGGAGGGTGTCAGTTTGCTCGGTATGGATTGGAGGGATTTGAAGTGGCTAATGATGCAGCTCGGCTGAGCTTGGTTTGTGGTCGTGCCTCATCACGGTGTGGCTTTGGGTTGCGTTTTGCGTGGATGTGTGGTGGTGACATCCTGTGTGGTTTTGGAGTGGTGTTGGATCATTTTTTGTGTTAGGGAGTCGTTTGTCAATAAGGGAGGGTTTCCAAATGGCTGGTAGGCGGGAGGTATCATCTCGCTTGTTCATGCTGTGTGGGCGTTTTTCTATCTCGATGGCTTCTCTGATTATTCTGTTATTAAAATGTTCCCTTTTGGCAATGGTTCTGGTATTTTTAAAGTCAATTTCGTGTCCTGTGGCTTTAAGGTGTTGGACCAGGGAAGATGTTGGTTCCTCTTGTTGGACTGAGTTCTTATGTTCTTCAATGCGTGCACTTATTCTTCTGTTGGTTTGTCCGATGTATGTGGTGGGACAAGTGGTGCATGGGATTTCGTATACTTCCTTGATTTTCTAGTCAATTTTATCTTTGGGGTCTAAGGATGGTGGAGATTTTCTGTTTGTGCCGAAGTGTTTTGATGTTGTTTATGGAGGATCTTACGATTCGTCTGATGGTGCCTTTTATGTATGGGAGGAGGGCTTTGCCGTTTTCTTGTTCTTCGTTCTTGGATTTTAGTGGGGTTTCTTTTTAGATTAGGTCTGTAATCTTAGTTCTTTGGAATCATTGGCTGTTAGTACATTGGTGAGAGTGTGTAGTTCGGGTTTTAGGTGTTGTTCGTCAGCTAAGCGTTTTGTTCTGGAGATGAGGGTCTTGGCTACAGAGTTGATCTGTGCTGGGTGGTGGTGTGAGAGAGCGTGCAGATAGCGGTTTGTGTGTGTTTTCTTCTGGTAGATGGTGTGTCCTAGGGAGCCATTGGATTTCTTGTAGACTAAGACATCCAGGAAGGGAAGTTGGTTGTTAGCTTCGTTTCCATGGTGAACTGTATTTTGGGGTGTAGGCTGTTGAGGTGTGTGAGGAAGTTGTCCAGTTTTTCTTTCCCATGTGGCCAGATTATGAAGGTGTCGTCTACGTATCTGAGCCAGAGTTTGGGTTTGTGATCGATTTTTCTAGAGCTTGGGTTTCAAAGTGTTCCATGTAGAGGTTGGCAATGACAGGTGAGAGGGGTGATCCCTGGGTGCTTCCTTCTGTTCGGTTGTATTTTGTCCATTTATGGCATGAAGTATGGTTGGATAGCAGTGTGGTCAGATCTAAGATGTGTTTGGGAGAGGGTTATATTTGTTTTGGATAGCTGTCAAGGCTTCTTTGATAGGCACTTGGGTGAAGAGGGATATGACATCAAAGCTCACAAGTAGGTCGCTGGGCTGTAAGTTTTGTTTCTTTATGATCTCTATAAAGTGGAATGAGTTTTTTACGTGTGAGGTGATGGATTCTGCATAGGGCTGTAGTTGTTTGGCGAGAAATTGGGCTAGGTTTTGTAGAGGTGAGCCTATGGAGCTGACTATAGGTCTGAGTGGGATTCCTTCCTTGTGTATCTTGGGGAGACCATAGAGTTTGGGGCATCTGGATGATTTCTCTCTGGGAATGATTCTTTGCTGGATCTCTTAGCTAATGGGAGAGGCTTTTATTTTGGATCTGGTGGTTTTTTCCAGGTAGGTGGTGGGATCTGTATTTAGGGGTTTGTATGTGGAGTCTTGGAGTAGGTTGGTTAATTTGGTTTGGTAGTCAGATGTTTTCATAACCACCGTGGCGTTGCCCTTGTCTGCTGGTAGGATTATTATGCTGGTGTCTTCTTTCAGGTTACGTAGTGCTGTCTGTTCCTCTTCGGGTAAGTTGCTTTTGGGTGGTTTGCTGGTACAGAGGATGTTGGTGATTTCGAGTCTGATTCTGTTAGCGTCGTCGGGGTTGATTTTGGTCAAGCTGGTTTCAACTCCACATATAATGGTTTCAGTGGGGATGTGTTTGGGAGTGACTGCAAAGTTGAATCCTTTGGAAAGGACATTGGTTTCGGCTTTGGTGAGGATCCTATCTGAGATGTTATGCCCTGTTTGTTTCATGTGTGGCTGTGAGGGAGGAGGGGTTTGTTTCTGGCGTTCTTGTAGTCTTCGGAGTTTGTTGGTGTGTGTATTCTGCTCTCTGAGGTGGTCTGTGTTTCGGCTCTCCAGTAGGCGATGTTGTTTGACTTGTCCCAAAAGTGCGGGTGGATCGTAGTGCTGAGTTGAGTGGAGTGTGGGAGATCTTTGTTAATTCGGTCACTAGGAGGATACTTTTTTGTAGTGAAGTTCCATTCTGATTAGGGCCAATTTCTAGTTCTGCAGGATCGTTTAGGTGGCGGGCGTGCTGACAGAGGGGAGTGAATTTCAGTTGGAACATGTGGGATAGATTTTCGATCGCAGTTGCGTAGGAATGCAAGGTCGCATAAAATGGAAGCTCTTTGGACTTCAAGTTTTTCATAGGTCCTGGTCAGATGGTGGATTTCCTCCCGTAGAGGTTCAATATTTGTTTTCCAAGGTTTTCGCGGGTGTTTGTATGTAGGTCTTTGGTTGTTCGGGTTTTCTCCCGCGTAAAATTGGAAGTGTCTTGGCGACGTTTCGACGAAGTCCCATTCGTCATCTTCAGGCTGGGGTTTTCAGCTTCGTGCTTTGAGCAGCACTGTGTGGTCTTAGCTGTTTCTTCCTTTTAACTGCCAGTGGGGGTATGAACTGAGTGGGTGGGAGCTGGCTGTGTTCTTAGGGTGGAGGTGTGTTCTGATTGGTTAGGGGCGTGGCGTGCTCGGCTTGGCGGGGGTTGCGTGCTCTGATTGGCTGGGGGTTAGGTTGTGCTCGATGGCTGGGGGGAGTGTTATGGTTTGGTGTGCTAGGGTAGTAGAGTTGCAGAGGGGTTTAAGATTTTGGGCTGCCTGGCATTTTGGCTCGCGTTGTGGTGTGCATCATTTTCATGGATGGGTCAGTTGCTCGTGTATCGGATGGAGGGGCTTTGAAGTGGCCTAATTAGCAGCTCTGGTCCGGCTATCTGGTTTGTGGTCGATGCTAATCATCGGTGTGGAGCTTTGGGTTGGTTTGCTGTGGAGTGTGGGGTGACATCCTGTGTGAGTTTTTGGAGTGGGGTCTTGTATCATTTTTTTTTTGTGTTCGGGAGTCGTTTGTCAATAAGGGCGGGTTGCCAAATGGCTGGTAGGCGGGAGGTATCATCTCGCTTGTTCATGCTGTGTGGGCGTTTTTCTATCTCGATGGCTTCTCTGATTATTCTGTTATTAAAATGTTCACTTTTGGCAATGGTTCTGGTATTTTAAAAGTCAATTTCATGTCCTGTAGCTTTAAGGTGTTGGACTAGAACGGAAGAATGTACAAGGCTACCCCTTTTCTGACTGAGTCCATTCTATGTCATTACAATGCTTTGAACTTATTCTCAACCCCCCCCTGTATATCGTCTGTTGGTTTGTCAGATGTATGTGGTGGGACAAGTGGTGCATGGGATTTCGTATACTCCTTGATTTTCTAATTCAATTTTATCTTTGGGGTTTCTAAGGATGGTGGATATTTTTCTGTTTGTGCAGAATGCTGTTTTGACGTTGTGTTTATGGAGGATCTTACTGATTCTGTCTGTGGTGCCTTTTATGTATGGGAGGAGGGCTTTGCCGTTTTCTTGTTCTTCGTCTTGGATTTTAGTGGGGGTTTTTTTTTTTTGGATTAGGTTTGTAATCTTATTTCTTTGGAATCCATTGGATGTTAGTACATTGGTGAGAGTGTGTAGTTCAGTTTTTAGGTGTTGTTCGTCAGCTAAGCGTTTTGTTCTGGAGATGAGTGTCTTGGCTACAGAGTTGATCTGTGCTGGGTGGTGGTGTGAGAGACCGTGCAGATAGCGGTTTGTGTGTGTTTTCTTCTGGTAGATGGTGTGTCCTAGGGAGCCATTGGATTTCTTGTAGACTAAGACATCCAGGAAGGGAAGTTGGTTGTTAGCTTCTGTTTCCATGGTGAACTGTATTTGGGGTGTTAGGCTGTGAGGTGTGGAGGAGTTGTCCAGTTTTTCTTACCATGTGGCCAGATATGAAGGTGTCGTCACGTATACATGATGCCAGAGTCTGGTGTTTGTGATCCGATTTTTCTAGAGCTATGGGTTTCAAGTGGTCCTATGTAGAGGTTTGCAATGACAGGTGAGAGGGCGATCCCATGGGTGCTCCCTTCTGTTGTTTGTATTTTGTCCATTATAGATGAAGTATGATTGGATAGGCCAGTGGTTGGTCAGCCATCTAAGATGTGTTTGGGGGGTTATATTTGTTTTGGATAGCTGTAAAGGGTTCTTTGATAGCACTTGGGTGAAGAGGGATATGACATCAAAGCTCACAAGTAGGTAGTGGGCTGTAAGTTTTGTTTCTTTATGATCTCTATAAACTGGAATGAGTTTTTTTACGTGTGAGGTAATGGATTCTGCATAGGGCTGTAGTTGTTTGGCGAGAAATTTGGCTAGGTTTGTAGAGGTGAGCCTATGGAGCTGACTATAGGTCTGAGTGGGGTTCCTTCCTTGTGTATCTTGGGGAGACCATAGAGTTTGGGGCATCTGGATGATTTCTCTCTGGGAATGATTCTTTGCGGGATCTCTTCGCTAATGGGAGAGGCTTTTATTTTGGATCTGGTGGTTTTTTCCAGGTAGGTGGTGGGATCTGTATTTAGGGGTTTGTATGTGGAGTCGTGGAGAGAGTGGTTAATTTGTTGGTAGTCAGATGTGTTCATAACCACCGTGGCGTTGCCCTGTCTGCTGGTAGGATTATATGAGGTGGTGTCTTCTTCAGGTTACTGTAGGCTGTCTGTTCCTCTTTGGGTAAGGTGAATTTTGGGTGGCTTGCTGGTACAGAGGATGTGTGATTTGAGTTGATTCTGTTAGCAGCGTGGGGTTGATTTTGGGTCAGGGCTGGTTTCAACTCCACATATAATTGGTTTCAAGTGGGGAGTGTTGGGAGTGACTGCAAAGTTGAATCCTTTGGAAAAGGACAATTGTTTCGGACTTGGGAGGATTCCTATCGAAGATGTGATGCACTGTCTGTTTCATGTGTGGCTGTGGGGAGGAGGGGTTGTTCTGCGCGTTCTTGTAGTCTTAGGCGATTTGTGTGTGTGTATCTGTCTTGAGGGTGGTCTGTGTTTCGGCTCTCCAGACGGCGAGTTGTTTGGATTTGTCCCAAAGTGCGGGTTGGATCTTGTTGCTGAGTTTGAGGTGGAGTGTGAGGAGATCTTTGTTAATTCGGTCTAGGAGGAATCTTTTTGTGTGAAGTTCATTTCTGATTAGGGCCAATTCTGTTCTTTTCCGGATCCGTTTGGTGGCTGCAGAGTTGGAGTGGAATTTCAGTTGGAAACATGTGGGGATTAGATTTGGATCTCGGCAGTTACGTAGGAATGCGAGGTCACATAAAATGGAAGCTCTTTGGACTTCAAGTTTTTCATAGGTCCTGGTCAGATGGTGGATTTCCTCCCCGTAGAGGTTCGATATTTGTTTTCTGAGAGTTTCGCGGTGTTTGTATGTAGGTCTTGGTTGTTCGGGTTTTCTCCCGCGTAAAACTGGATATGGGTCTTGGCGACGTTTCACGAAGTCCATAGTCATCTTCAGGCTGGTGTTTTCACTTCGTGCTTCTAGGAGCAATGTGTGATCGTAGCTGTTTCTTCCTTTTAACTGCCAGTGGGGGGTATGAACTGATTGGATGAGAGCTTGGCTGTGTTCTGATTGGATGGAGGTGTGTTCTGATTGGTTAGGAGCTTGGCTGTGCTCTGATTGGATGGGGGTTTGGCTGTGCTCTGATTGGTTGAGGGAGTGTTCTCTTTGGGTGGGGGCTTTGTTGTGCTTAGGTTAGTCTGAGTTGCATGGGGATGTGAGATGGTGAGCTGCATTGCTATTGTTTGGCTTCGCGTGTTGTGGTCGTGCCTCATTTTCATGGAGGGTAGCTCAGTTTGCTTCGTATGAGATTGGAGGGATTTGAAGTGGCTAATGATGCCGCAGCTCTGGTCTGGCTTATGGTTGGGTCGTGCCTCATCATCGGGGTGGCTTTGGGTTTGCTTTTTGCGTGGATGTGTGGTGGTGACATCCTGTGTGGGTTTTGTGAGTGTAGGTCTGGTATCATTTTTTGTGTTAGGGAGTTGTTTGTCAATAAGGGCGGGTTTCCAAATGGCTGGTAGGCGGGCGGTATCATCTCGCTTGTTCATGCTGTGTGGGCGTTTTTCTATCTCGATGGCTTCTCTGATTATTCTGTTATTAAAATGTTCACTTTTGGCAATGGTTCTGGTATTTTTAAAGTCAATTTCATGTCCTGTGGCTTTAAGGTGTTGGACCAGGGAAGATGTTGGTTCCTCTTTTTTGACTGAGTTCTTATGTTCTTCAATGCGGGCACTTATTCTTCTGTTGGTTTGTCCGATGTATGTGGTGGGACAAGTGGTGCATGGGATTTCGTATACTCCTTGATTTTCTAATTCAATTTTATCTTTGGGGTTTCTAAGGATGGTGGATATTTTTCTGTTGTGCAGAATGCTGTTTTGATGTTGTGTTTATGAAGGAATCTTACTGATTCTGTCTGTGGTGCCTTTTATGTATGGGAGGAGGGCTTTGCCGTTTTCTTGTTCTTTGTCTTGGATTTTAGTGGGGGTTTCTTTTTGGATTAGGTTTGTAATTTTATTTCTATGGAATCCATTGGATGTTAGTACATTGGTGAGAGTGTGTAGTTCGGGTTTTAGGTGTTGTTTGTCAGCTAAGCGTTTTGTTCTGGAGATGAGGGTCTTGGCTACAGAGTTGATCTGTGCTGGGTGGTGGTGTGAGAGAGCGTGCAGATAGCGGTTTGTGTGTGTTTTCTTCTGGTAGATGGTGTGTCCTAGGGAGCCGTTGGATTTCTTGTAGACTAAGACATCCAGGAAGGGAAGTTGGTTGTTAGTTTCTGTTTCCATGGTGAACTGTATTTTGGGGTGTAGGCTGTTGAGGTGTGTGAGGAAGTTGTCCAGTTTTTCTTTCCCATGTGGCCAGATTATGAAGGTGTCGTCTACGTATATGAGCCAGAGTTTGGGTTTGTGATCCGATTTTTCTAGAGCTTGGGTTTCAAAGGGGCCATGTGAGTGGAGTTGGGTTCCTTTTGGTATCTTGGGGAGGACCATAGAGTTTGGGGCCATCTGGATGATTTCTCTCTGGGAATGAGTCTTTGCGGGATCTCTTCGCTAATGGGGGAGGCTTTTATTTTGGATCTGGTGGTTTTTTCCAGGTAGGTGGTGGGATCTGTATTTAGGGGTTTGTATGTGGAGTCTTGGAGTAGGTTGGTTAATTTGGTTTGGTAGTCAGATGTGTTCAGAACCACCGTGGCGTTGCCCTTGTCTGCTGGTAGGATTATTATGCTGGTGTCTTCTTTCAGGTTACGTAGTGCTGTATGTTCCTCTTTGGGTAAGTTGCTTTTGGGTGGCTTGCTGGTGCAGAGGATGTTGGTGATTTTGAGTCTGATTCTGTTAGCGTCGTCGGGGTTGATTTTGGTCAGGCTGGTTTCAACTCCACATATAATGGTTTCGGTGGGGATGTGCAAAGTTGAATCCTTTGGAAAGGACATTGGTTTCGGCTTTGGTGAGGATCCTATCTGAGATGTTATGCACTGTTTGTTTCATGTGTGGCTGTGGAGGGAGGAGGGGTTTGTTTCTGGCCTTTGTGTAGTCTTCGGAGTTTGTTGGTGTGGTTCTCGTCTGAGGGGGGGGTCTGGTTTCGGCTCTCCAGACGTCGAGTGGTTGGGTTTGTCACCAAAAGTGAGGGGGTGGATCTTGTTGCTGAGTTTGAGGTGGAGTGTGAGGAGATCTTTGTTAATTCGGTCTAGGAGGAATCTTTTTGTGTGAAGTTCATTTCTGATTAGGGCCAATTCTGTTCTTTTCAGGATCCGTTTGGTGGCTGCCGAGTTGGAGTGGAATTTCAGTTGGAAACATGTGGGGATTAGATTTTGATCTCGGCAGTTGCATAGGAATGCGAGGTCGCATAAAATGGAAGCTCTTTGGACTTCAAGTTTTTCATAGGTCCTGGTCAGATGGTGGATTTCCTCCCCGTAGAGGTTTGATATTTGTTGTCTGAGGTTTTCGCGGGTATTTGTATGTAGGTCTTTGGTTGTTCGGGTTTTCTCCCGCGTAAAATTGGAAGTGTCTTGGCGACGTTTCGACGAAGTCCCATTCGTCATCTTCAGGCTGGTGTTTTCAGCTTCGTGCTTCAAGGAGCAATG
>NW_024098096.1:0-22106 GCF_016545835.1 Crotalus tigris | reverse complement strand
TTTAGGGCAGGGCTTTAGGCGTTCAGAGAGGGGTTGTGAGCTGCCTGAAACTATTGGCTGAGTGTTATGAATGGTCTATAAGCAGTCCTTTGGTAGAATCCAGCAGGCCTCTTTCAACATCTGATGTGAGATGAGAGGAGTGTATAAATTTGCCACACTTTGCTTGTGACTCAACACTTTTGAATCCAAACAGGGTTTGTGACATTTTATCTCTCCAGTTCTTTCTATAAAAGGCACCCCATCCTTCCTCAGGTGGCAACAGAAACACTCCCCGCCCCTGCTTCCACCTGTGCCATTATTCTTAAATCTCGATGCCTAATAATAATCTATTTTCCATTCTGTCCCCTTGGCTGGTGCTTTGTGAACCAAGCTGCTTTAATGAAGCTGGGAAAAGCTTTTGAAAACACACCAAATGTCCCATTGTGACAAATATCTCGAATTCAAAAAGCTGGTTAGGATTTGGACTGGAGGGATGGCAAAACCAAGATGGGGGGGGGGGAAGCAAATGAAGTAATTGTTTTTAAGAGGCAGCATTACAAGTGATGAATCATTAAGGGTGATAATTACTTATGGAATTAGACTCCCCATAGATGAACACGAGTATGCCCAGAATTAAATTATTTTCATCTGTTGCCTGATGCTGTTTTCCAAATGACTTTTCAAAGGCAAATGTGTGATATTTTTCCTCCAGGGGGAAGAGGGCATTATTCTTGGATTCCTAACCTACTTTAACTTGGAAAACTCGCATGCATCAAGGATCCTACCCAAAAGTGTTTGTGGACACTGATCAGAAAAAAGCAGCCGGTGTTTGAAAAAAAAAAAAAGTCCAGTTGAGGTGTGGTTTTCAGAGATGCATTGTGTGGCATGGTCAAGCAGCACAGATTGTAGTCCACTTGCCTCTGATTAAATGACATATAAAAATTTGTATCTCCCTTATTTGGGGAGATACAAAAAACATTAAAATCTGGGAGAGGAAAAAAAGACTTTCTTTTGAAAGTTACACATAAGGGCTGTTCTGAAGATTCCCTGATCCTTTAGAAGCCACAACCCACTAATAGATTGTGGCTTATTTGGAATTGGGCCACGTAAGTGGCTGGCCGGAGCACACAGGTGCACGCAGCTCAACTTGTGCAAGCAGCGGGCTGGTGCGCACTTGTGTGTATGTGTGCGACGGCCTGCTGTTCATGTCAGCCCACAGCTCATTCAAGGGCTGCATATGCACATATGCCAGCCCAATGTATGCATGCGCAAGGGTGTATGCACGCACCTGTGCACAGGCCCTCCACTCGCGTGGCCCATTTCCCCTCTTCCCCACCCTCCCAATCCGGGCTGCTAAGCAGGAAAGGTTGCAAACCACTGCTTTGAAAGGACTGTGGTGATATGATAGCAGTCTTCCAATATCTGAGGGGCTGCCACAAAGAAGAGAGGGTCAAGCTATTCTCCAAAGCACCTGGAGACAGAACAAGAAGCAACGGATGGAAACTAATGAAGGAGAGAAGCAACCTAGAACTAAGGAGAAAGTTTCCGACAGTTAGAACAATTAATTCAGAAGTTGTGGGTACTCCATCAGTGGAGGTTTTAAGAAGAAATTTTCTGAAACAGTATAGGGTCTCCTGCTTGAGCAGGGGGTTGGGTTAGAAGACCTCCAAGGTTCCTTTCAACTCTGTTAATTCTATATTCTATTCTTTTTCTTTTTCAAATTGCCAACATACGCTGGATCATGGAGAAAGCTAGGGAGTTCCAGAAAAACATCTACTTCTGCTTCATTGACTATGCAAAAGCCTTTGATTGTGTGGATCACAACAAATTGTGGCAAGTTCTTAAAGAGATGGGAGTACCAGACCATCTCATTTGTCTTTTGAGAAACCTATATGCGGATCAAGAAGCAACAGTGAGAACCGAACACGGAACCACTGATTGGTTCAAAATTGGAAAAGGAGTCCGGCAAGGCTGTATATTGTTGCCCTGCCTATTTAACTTATATGCAGAGCACATCACGAGAAAGGCAGGGCTAGATGAATCAAAAATTGGAATTAAGATTGCCGGGAGAAATATCAACAACCTAAGATATGCAGATGATACCACTCTAATGGCAGAAAGTGAAGAGGAACTAAAGAGCCTCTTGATGCGGGTAAAGAAGGAGAGTGCAAAAGTTGGCTTGAAACTCAACATTAAGAAAACCAAAATCATGGCATACGGCCCTCTCAATTCCTGGCAAATAGATGGGGAAGAAATGGAGGTAGTGACAGATTTTATTTTTCTGGGCTCAAAGATCACCTCAGATGGGGACTGCAGCCAAGAAATTAAAAGACGCTTGCTCCTGGGGAGGAAAGCTATGGCAAATCTAGACAGCATACTAAAAAGCAGATACATCACCCTGCCAACAAAAGTGCGTATAGTCCAGGCCATGGTTTACCCAGTTGCAATGTATGGCTGTGAAAGTTGGACCATAAGAAAGGCTGAGCGCCAAAGAATTGAGGCCTTTGAACTATGGTGCTGGAGAAGACTCCTTCGAGTCCCTTGGACTGCAAGGCGTTCAAACCGGTCAGTCCTAGAAGAGATCAACCCCGACTGCTCTTTAGAAGGCCAGATCCTGAAGGTGAAACTCAAATACTTTGGCCACCTAATGAGAAGGAAGGACTCACTGGAGAAGGGCCTAATGCTGGGAAAGATTGAGGGCAATAGAAGAAGGGGATGACAGAGAAGGAGATGGCTGGATGGAGTCACTGAAGCAGTAGGTGTGAACTTAAATGGACTCCAGAAGATGGTAGAGGACAGGAAGACCTGGAGGAACATTGTCCATGGGGTCGCGATGGGTCGGACACGACTTCGCAATTAACAACAACAACAACATTCTTTTTCTTTTCAACCAAGCCATTCCATTACTTTGTGGCCTCCCAGCTCCCACAATTTTTTTCAGACAATTTTTCTCCAGCTCAGACTAGCTCAGACTGAATTGCAGGAATTGCCAAAGAAATGATTCAGAGAAAAAATGGATCTGCATGCCTTTCAGGCATTTAGTGTGTATATATTATGCCTAAGAACCATGCTTGCATGCACAACCCCTCCTCCCCGCACTTATATTTATAATGAAAAGAAACAAAAGCAATTTTATTTCAGTGAAATTGAAGTGGCAAACAGAACAGTTGGGGCCAGCTCTACTGTTGGACAGACTGGGTGGCTAATCTTTAGGTAAAACACTTGAACTCCCATTTCTTATCTATTTACTTCCAGACAGAGGAAGCACTTGGTTTGAAGATGATATGAAAAAGCAATAAATAATGTATTCTTGCTATTGGTTTCCTTCTCACTGTAGGAGAAGAAACACACTTGGGAGATTTTCTGCCTTAAGAAGCAGAATCTGTGCTATGACCTAGAGAAATTGAGGATGATATTTGCAACCCTCAGGCAAGAAACCTGATGTAAATAGCGCTCGTGTATTGCTTACTTTTCTGAGCAAATGAAAGACAGAACACCCCAAATGGCTAATCAAGTAAATAAACAAATGAGCCATCGGTGGACCAAGGGTTCCCACATAAGTGAGAGGAAGGGATGGGAGAGGTTTGTTGGAGGAAAAAAAAAGGAAGGGAAAAAAGGAAGTGATGGAGAAGGAAGAATGAGAAAAGGAAAGGAAAGGAGAAAGCAAAAGAATGGGCCACTGTCTTCTGTAGCTCCGTTTTGAGATTTTGGTTTCCATTGGTGACTTTGATTTTTGTATCTGCATGTGGCTTTCAACAGATCTCTATCCCCTACTCAAATTCAGATTTTTTTTTTTTCTGGCTTGGCCTCAAATCTTCCTTCCTTAAGAGGATTCTACTGATGATTTTATCAAGGCCACTTTTAAGAACAGCTCTGGCTATTCAGAAAGCTGGTGCATTCAGTCACTCCTTGTTATGCACAATGGCTCTCCAGGTGCTTCTGGAAAATTTACACCGGAGATTGATGGCAATAATGTCCACTTGCTGCTGTCACTGCTTTCCAACAACTGGCATTCAATGGCATATTTTCTTAGAACCTAGAGAGTCAGTTAAAAATCCTGATTAGTAGCTATTGTAGAGGCAGATTTTGTCCATTGGCATATTTTATGGCGAGAAAGAGACACAACTTTGCCTTCCTTCTCTGGAAGAAGACAAAAACACTCAGTGGTGTGTTTGTTTTGGTGCTTTCATCAAAAATTGACTCCTAAGAGTCACATAAACAAGTCCATAAAGTTTTCTTGACAATGTTTCTCAGAAATAACTTCAATCAGTATAGAATTGGAAGGGACCTTGGAAGTCCTCTAGTCCAATCCCATGCTCTAGCAGGAGATCCTATACCATTTCAGGCAAGTGGCTGTCCAGTCTCTTCTTAAAAACCTCCAGTGATGAAGCACCCACAACTTCTGAAGGCTGTTCCACTGGTTAATTATTCTCACTGTTAAGAAGTTTCCCCTTAATTCCAGGTTGCTTCTCTCCTTGATTATTTCCCATCCATTATTTCTTGTCTTGCTTTCTGACACTTCAACACTGGAAGTTTTTAAGACGAGATTGGACAACCCTTTGTCTGAAATGGTATAGGGTTTCCTGCTTAAGCAGGGGGGTTGGACTAGAAGACCTCCAAGGTCCCTTCCAACTCTGTTATTCTATATTCTACTTTGGAAAATAAGATGACTCCCTCTTCTCTGTGGCAGCCCCTCAAATACTGGAATATTGCTATCACGTCACCCCTAGTCCTTCTTTTCTCTAGACTAGACACCCATACCCAGTTCCTGCAACCATCCTTCATATGAACAGTTAACATAAGAAGGCAACTTGCCATTGCCTTGTTCCTGGGGTTGAAAGAGGAACCAGCTACCCTAGTTGGCTTTATGCCCAAGACAGGATAGGAACTCCTGTTCTCCTAATCCAAGGCCTTTAACACCACACCAAACTGGCTCTCCCGTATTTCTCTATGGAGATTCTCAATCATCCAGACAATGGTTGTGCCAAAGGTGCTTTTCTAAAAGGCAACTGGACTTTCTTAGTTTTTTTTTCCCTTGAAAATGTTTTGCTTCTTATCCAGAAAGCTTCTTCTTCAATGAAAGCACCTTTGGGGCTCTCATACTTGTTGATAGCCTGAAAATGTCCCCTAGAAAGTTGTGCCTTTTTCCATCTTCCATACCTTCCAACCTTCAGCTATCTTTGTTCCTTTTTCAAGCTTTGACTATGAAGCAAGGGAAGGGATTAAACAGGCATTTTCTGTGGCTTCGGTAGCCAGAGATTGAACTACAAATATTTTTAAAAATTCATGTAAGGTCCTTCTTACTTGGCCGTCTTGGAAATGCCTGTTCTTGGCCATCTGGCCAATTTTGTTCCTGGAAAACTGCCATGTGAAGGTTGTTGTTTCATGATCAGAGCTAACAGTGTGGTAGTGAACATCTGAACATATTTTAGTGCCAAAGGGGGGGAAAAACAAACAAAAAAGGAGAGCATGGCAGACGTCTTCTTTTTAATCATGTAAACAACATTGCCCGCTCTCAATTTCTTTCCTCCCAGAAAGGCATATATTAAAATGTGTTCTGGAGACATTTATTTCTTATGGGAGGATGTGAATTAGTGGGTAAAATACAATGTATAATAAAGTAGCTTTTAAGGTGTGCGGCATGAGAGGATGAGGATTGCAAACACAAATAAGATTGCCAGAAGAAACAACAACTGAGCCTAACTGGAGCAATTAATTTAATAAGGGCATTGAAGGTTGTTAGTTCTGCTGCTAATGAGTAAGATAACAATGCTAAAATGCTGCCTGAGGATACTTTATAGAGCATAGAATTATAGGGATGGAAGAGACCTCAGAGGTCTTCTAGTCCAATCCCTTCCTCAAGGCAGGAAATCTTATACTATTCCAGTCAAATAGTTGTCCAGTCTATTTCTGAAAACTTCTAGGGATGGAGCACCCATAACTCTTGGAAACAATTATTCTAATTGATTAATTGTTCTCAATGTCAGAAAATTTCTTCTTACTTTTAGGCTGGATCTCTGTTTAATGAGCTTCCACCCATTGCTTCTTGTCCTGCTCTCTGGATAATTGGAATGTTGTGATCTTCACATTATTTAATACAGGTTAGTGTATTACATTTTTATCCTGCCTTTTCTCCTTAAATGATGTACATCCCCTCCCAGTACCCCAGTATTCCTCTTACTACCAGCCCCACTCAGGAAGAAGTATGACTCCCTCATTGGATGCTCATCCAACTTTTCCTCTCCTTTGAAGTGAACTTTCCAGAAACACAATCAAACCAAAACCAGGTGCTTCCCTTGGCAAAAGAGGTTGTTGTTGTTGGTAGTGATTATTATTATGGTTCTTCGCACAGTCAGCCAGATGTTTAGACTGGACGTGACATTTTTATCCACCTATCAAGTCCTTCCAAGGACCTGGGGAAGGCAGATGCTCTTGTTTGATGGTGTTAAAGGTATTGTCTCAGGATTTAAGCTGTTCCAATTAAAGCTGCCCTTTGCATTATTATTACTATTATCAAACAGCAGAGAAGGTACAGCTGGGGAACGCATGGACTACTGTTAGAATGTCTAATATTAATTTCTAATTAATTTTCTTATTAATCTTTGTAATGACTAACATTAAGTCCTTCCATCCCTGCGGGATGGAAAAGAAAAATGATCTTAGGTAGCTCAGTTAGCAAGTTTATTATAGTATGGACACAGATTAAGCATACATAAATTAAAAAAATACTTTACACTGCATCCAGTTAAAAGAGAGAGCAGCCATAACCACAACCCTACCCTTCTCCTTCTCCTTCTCCTTCTCCTTCTCCTTCTCCTTCTCCTTCTTCTCCTCCTCCTCCATCTTAGCCATTGTTTTTTCACTGCAGGATGAAGGCCTCTTCTGATATTTCCAACTGACACGGTCCTGAGCTTTCTTTTGCAAATTGGGCCCTCCATACTTGCTTATATTGTTGATCCATCTTGTTTCAGGTCTCTTTTGTGGACACTTTTTATCAAGTGGGATCCATTCTATGACTGCCTTGGTCCACCTGCCCTCAGTTCTTCTTGCTATGTGACCAGCCCATTTCCAGTTCAATTCTTTTACTCTCTTGATGATATTGCATACTTAATCCTACTATTCATGGCCCAATATATGCCTGGAAAACAGCTGGGTTCCCAAATTTCTAATTGTCATGATAATGTTACGAAATTTAGCCCCACAGTTCTGGATACTTCCTGATTCTGAGTAGGAAGCATTCACTAGCCATAGAAGAGTGATCTGAATAGCTTCATTCATTGATTTGAAATTTGAACCTTTTCCTCCCCTTTTTGGAAAAAGAATGAGAGGTGAGCTAGTCAGAAAGAGCCTGATCTGGTCTGAGTTTCAACGCTGTAACAATGGATGTTCCCGCTCTGACAACTGAGGGAAGTTGCTACCATTTTTACTCTGCTTTCAGCCTGCTTTTTCTGCTGTTTAGGAATCAGATGTAGAAGGGGGGGATGGGGTGAATGCTTAAGTTCAGCTAGCCATAATAGTAATGCAACTCCATGGGAACTCAAGGACACAAATTGATAACATTTTGGCAGGCTGAGGAGCTGGAGAAGGAGCCCTCGCTTCAGGCTAATTGGAGAATGTGATTTATGACTGCTTCCAAGGGGTGGGAATTGCAACTTGTTACTTTGTATCTGGGGGAAGGGAATCAACTTTGGGTTCAACTATGTAGTGCCGATACTGTGTATCCTAATGAAATGTTCTTTAAGGAAGAATTCTTGCCTTGAAGTTCTTTTGATGGGTTTCATTTATCGGAACCATGACACTAAGGCAGCAATTCTTACAGATTTCCTTAGGAATTCCCTTAAAGGTTTTCATGGGCTGCATGACTCTCTATAGAGACTTCTGTGCTCAAATGCAGAGGCTACAGACAGTTGATTGCAATGGTTGCTTTCCTCTCTATGCTTGAAGCTTTCCCATGCTCCAAGATTCCCTTTGTTTGTCTGCATCTTCAGCAAACCCAAGGGCTTTTCAGCTCATATACAAAGGATGCTTCAAGCCTGTGGTTGGAGCTTCATCTGGAGTAGGATGAAGACATAAACAACAGAGGACAGTAGACTGCTGTGTATACCTGAATACATGCTGGAAAGGCAGGCGTTTGTAGCAGCAATGAGGAAGACCATTGTATGTCAAGGAGTTTAATGACATATTTTTTTATTTCTCCTACATATTAAGAGAAGATTAGAAGTTTAGAGTCATCCTAAGCTAAGCTGACTGGTTTTTTACTCTTGTTTACCGAATAAAGGAAAGGGGAAGAAATCTTCACATACCTACAAACCTGTGAAAGTCTTAGACTTTCATTCCCATCCCAGATTCATATACCACCCAGTCAAAATCAGGTGTTGCAGTCCTATTGCAATAGTAGGGTCATGAAATCATGGTGCTGTGCAGGTTCTGAGGTTTTGCTTGATAAAAAAATACAGGAAACCAGAAGTTGCCTTCGAGCTTTATGTTTTTATTCAGCTGAACAAAGACAGGCTTCTCTAAAAGAGAGAAAAAAGTCCCAAATATCAGAAAAGCCTTATTTTTATACCTTCTTTGATTACATAGCAATTCACCCAGCAAAGCTGACACACATAAGATAAAGACTACGCCCTCTAAGGCTGTCACGCTGTAGATAAGAAAGAAGAAAGCAGAAGTAGCTAAAAATGTTCCCTTTTGGGTGTTCCCCCAAGACACCATATGTTCCCTTTTGGGTGGTTTAGGTGTTTCCCTAAGACACCAGCTGTTCCCGGGTGGGTTAGGATATTGGGTGTTTCCTTTGCTTCCTTTTATGACCTTGCATTCATGGTTCTGCAAGTGGCCAGAAATAGTGGGGCCATCTGCGCGTATTCACAAGCGATACTGTCCCCTAAGTCCGGGTCAACAATGACCCTGTCAGATACAAAGGAACAGGACAATATGTTAAGTGGCAGCTCAAAAAGGAGTTATTGTTCAGCTTATACACAAGAATCTAGCCAACTAAAGTTTAGTATTAAATTGGTGCCAGATAAGGGCCAACAGAATTCAAGAGGGGTTGCCAAATAACAATTCTAAACTGATGATATGCTTAATTCTGCCCTCCAACTCTGCCTGCTCTTTTCCTGCAGGTGCCAGGATTCCTGGTTTCAACTGTAAGCTGGGCATGTTTAATTTGCAGAGAAGCAGAATAAATGGGTGCATGGCACCTATTTTAGATATTATCATGTACCAGCAGTCCTCGACTTACAACCACTTGTTTAGTGACTGTTTGAAGTTACAAAGCCAGTGACAAAAAAGATTTATGATCATTTTTCACATGTATGATTGTTGCAGCATCCCTGTGATCATATCATAATTTGGATGCTTCGTAACTAGCATGTGTCTAGCACGTATCTATGATGGTTGCAGTGGCCCTGTTGTGGGACATGTGATCACTTTTTGCAACCTTCGGATAAGCAAAGTCAACAAGGAACAACAATTCACTTAACTGTGGTAAGAAAGATCATACAGTGGGGCAACTTATTAACCGTCTGGCTTAGCAACAGAAATTTTGGGCTCAGTTGTGGTCGTATATCAAGGACTACCTGGAATAAGAGACTCCAACCAAGGACGAAATGTTATGGAAGTAGATTCTGGATGATTGTTAGGAGAAAGTTTGTATAACTTTCCAATCATGGGATCTACTGTCCCAGGAGACTTGGCTGGAGATTGAGGCTGGAGGTCAGTAATATTAGTAATTCTTTAATGAGATCAATTTATTGTATATCCTTACTAAGCCATGACACAAAACAAACACTGGTTACTATGATTATAAATAAATATTCATTAAGAATATGACCAAAAACATTAGCTCATAATCCATCAAGAAAATGTAGAACCAAAGGGATCAAAACAGCAACATTTTATTTAAAACATCTTCAGGAATAAGACTACACACACATGCGCACGCGCACACACACATACACACAAAATAATTTAAATCAAGTGTTAATCTGGAGATGACAGCTACATAAGAGTAGAGTGCATTTCATTAGGGCAAAACAGTTGCAAGTTGTCTTGCAATTAAAGTCTTTCTTTAACTGTCTTTCTTTAAAGTCACAATATTCTTGTTTACACCTTCCTCTCCTGCAGTATAACCATACTGAATTCCTCTTGTCTTTATGCAAAAGGCTAGGGATCTCCTCTGATCTCATTCTGCAGTCCTCCAGTTGGCAGCAGAAAAGGTGGACAATCAAACATCTTTCTGACAATAACTTTTTAGTTTCCCCCAAGCTGCTATAAGTTTTAAGTAGCTTGTAAATTACAAGCCACATTAATACCCATCAACCATTCAGTTAAACTGCAGGGAAAGCCATAAGATAATATGACTGGTGTCCTAAAATCAAATAGGTCATACTGCAAGTAGTGTGTAGGAACAGAGAGAAAGGGGGAGGGAAGCGGCAGAGTTCCCTTGAAATAGTGATGACAGTTCCTCCTTCTGCAGATTTATCTCTGCATCTGGCTCATATACTACAGTGCATTTTAGGGTGAATCGCTCTGGTCCTGCAGCTAAGGGGAGCAAAATTGATGTGGAGGAAATTTTGTTTCTTGTTTCTCCTTTTCATTATCTCTTTTGTCTTTGTCCCTTCCCCAGTTAGAATTGCAGTTTTCTTGGCAAGATTTCAGATTTGCCATTGCCTCCTTTCTGTGGCTGAGAGACAGTGACTGGCCCAAGGTCACCAAGCTGGCTCCATGCCTATGGAGGAATTACAACCTATGACATCCTGTTTTCAAATCTGATGCTTGAACCATTCCACCAAACTGGCTCTCTCTTTAATATTAGCCTGAGATAAATAGGGAATCCTGGAAATTGCAAGGGGAATTTCTCAGCCTCATTTATAGGGAGTTAATTAAGGTGGAATCTCTTTGAACATGTTGACAAAATCCCCAGATTTTGCTTCACCTGGGCGAAGTTGCCATTTATGAATCACCCACTGTCTCTTGGTTGTTTATGTTTGTTTTCTCATATATTCTTTTCCCAGCCTTCTCACAAGGTCTGGCAATGTGTTTGCAATTGTAAAAAGAAAACCTCAAACATCTTGCAGTGTCTGGGATGATACAATGGACAAATGCCATTTTATTGTTTTGATTCATGTATTCTATAGCCATAACTCTTGGTAAATATGTGGGATCCTATTTCAGTCAGGTATAATTCTACATTTTTTAAAAAAGAAAACCCAGCCCATCTGCTCTCAGAAGTCTGTTACCTACTTAGTAAAAAGAAAGAAAGTTCTCTAAATGAAAAATGTCAAACAGAAGGAAACATTTTTAAAGTTGATTTCTTTTTTACCGTATCTACATATCCAACACACTATTCCCCTTTTGGGATAGGAAATACTGGTTTTTAGATCAAGATGTTCTGCTTACAGTCACTCAGATCTTTGTAGTCCTTGACTTATAACCACAATTGGGAGAAGAATGTTTGTTGTTAAACAAGGCAGTTGTTAAGTGAGTTGTGTCCAGTTTTATGATTTTTTTTGCCATGGTTGTTAAACAAATCACTGCAGTTGTTAAGGGAATCATATTCCCCCCTCCCAACTTTGCATGTTGCAAATGATCACCTGACCCTGGGGTGCTGCAACCATCCAGGGGTCATGTAATTATACATGATGGTTGCTGGTTGACAATTTTGATTATGTTACTGCAGGAATGCTGCAATCGTCATACATGTGAGAACAGGTTGTAAGCCGTTTCAGCCCCTTTCATCTATGTTAACTTTTGAACCAAATGCTCTTCATCAGGTATATATTTTTCTACATTATCTGTGAATTCACTGTTTTTATAAAAATTCAGTGGCAACTTTCAGCTTGGCTCCAGAGGTCTAACTTAAAGTCACTAGCGTTTATC
Source organism: Crotalus tigris (assembly GCF_016545835.1). Lineage (NCBI taxonomy): Eukaryota > Metazoa > Chordata > Lepidosauria > Squamata > Viperidae > Crotalus > Crotalus tigris. The sequence continues at coordinate 10,247 of NW_024098096.1, read as the reverse complement.
CATAAAAAAGTTACCTGTTATTCAAATTTTTAGGCCCTCAAGTCCAATACAGTGAGTCCTCAACTTACACAATCACTATCAAGCCCAAAATTTCTGTTGCTAAGTGAGATAGTTGTTAAGTATGTTTTGTCCCATTTTATGACCTTCCTTGCCACAGCTGTTAAGTGAATCACTGCATTTGTTTAGTCAGTAACACAGTTGCTAAGTGAATCTGGCTTCCCCAATGACTTTCCTTGTCAGAAGGTCACAAAAGGGGATCACATGACCCCAGGACACTGTAAATGTCATCAATATGAGTCAGTTGCTAAGTGCCTGAATTTTGATCACGTGACTATGGGGATGCTGCAATGGTGAAAAACAGTCATAAATCACTTTATCCAGTGCCATTGTAACTTCACATGGTCACTAAACAAACTGTTGTTAAGTCAAGAACTACCTGTATCATAAAAAAGTTGACTGCTACTCAGATTTTTGACCCACCCTCTGCCCAAGCTGGCTATGGACTAGAACAGCGGTTCTCAACCTGTGGGACGGGACCCCATTTGGGGTCGAATGACCATTTCACGGGGGTCACCAAACAGCGCAGTCCGCCATTTTTTTCCCCTTTTCCTTAGCTATGCTACTCCCTTTTAGAGTCTAATTCTATTGGCTTTCAAAAGCCAATAGGAATTGTCCAGGCTGTCTCTGCCCTGCTGAGCCCGCCAAAAGTCCCATTCTGCAAACGGTGTTGCACCAGTTGAGTAGTCCTCGACTTACGACCGGTTGGGGGTCACGGCATTAAAAAGGTTGAGAACCACTGGACTAGAAGCATTGTTCAGGGGTTTAGGCTTCTCTCATTTTCTCACTGAATCCTGGGGGTTGAACCACAGATTTCCAGCTTGCAAAACAGATGATCTGCTGCTGAGTTATGGTTCATTGTTTCACTGGGCTTGAATCCAACCCAGCGTAGACCAGAAAGAAGCCAGATGACAATCCCCATTTGTTCCTTCTGACTAAATAAAAAAGAAAAGAAAAAAAGAAGGCAAAACAACTTCTGAACCAATAGCCTGATGGTTTACATATTAGAAAACAAATTTGGATGCATACTTAGGAGCCAAATTAACAGCTTTGTTTGCTCTTGACATCTGGGCCATGAATGAATTAGATGCCTTGAATGTATAACCATATAATGACATCACACTGAATCAAATCACTGCAAACTTACACCCATCTTTTCCTACCCTCCAGAGTAACCCCTTACAATGGTAGATCGGCTCATACTGATTCATGCTTTGTGTGCAGTGTATGTACCTTTAGGTGAATCAATGCTCATGAAATCACAAAAGTTCCAGCTGATAATTTCTTTTCACATAATAGATTTTGATCAGTCGAAGATGATCTTGATACTAGTATAGGTGATTGGTCAATAGATAGTGGTTTCATCTAATTCTGTACTAAAATGAACAACCTATATTATTAGTTTCCTCAGAAAAAAAAGTAATCTACCACCATGTTCCTTTCCAAATAAGGGACAGGAAATTCAATATCCATGGTCTGTAGATGGCAACTTCAATCTTGCATATAACAGAATAACAGAATTGGGAGGGGCCTTGGAGTCTTCTAGTCCAATCCGCTGCTCATGCAGGAGACCCTCTACCATCTTGGACAAATGGCTGTCCAATCACTTCTTAAAAGCTTCCAGTGATGCAGCACCCACAGCTTCTGGAGGCAAATCATTCCACTGGTTAATTGTTCTAATTGTCAGGAAATTTCTCCTTAGTTCTGGGTTGGATCTTCCCTTGGTAAGTTACCATCCATTACTTCTTGTCTTGCCTTCAGGTGCTTTGGAGAATAGCTTGACCCCTTCTTCCTTGTGGGAGCCCCTCCAATATTGGAAGACTGCTATCATGTCACCCGCAGTCCTTCCCTTTGTTAGGCTAGACATGCCCAGTTCCTGCAACCGTTCTTCCGTTCTTTTAACCTCCAGTCCCTTAATCATCTTTATTGTTTTCTCTGCACTCTTGCTTTCTGTTTCGCTTTCTCTCAACATCTTTTTTGTAACATGATGGTATTTGATATTGATATTGGTATTGATATCAATATGATATTGATATTGGTATTGGTATATTGATGGAGAATTCAGCATTTTGTGCCATTGGTGTTAGTGGTCTGGGTTGCTGAAAGTTCTGGTTCCAGCACACCTGAAGGTTGTGAGAAAGTTATAATGGTTGATCTCTAACAGAAGAGAATATTTTTAGCTGTGGATTGAACTGTGGGGTCCTTGGTGCTCTCGAAACTTGGTGGTTTTCTTGCAGACATTTCATTATCCAACTAGATAACATCAGTGCTATTAGTTGATCTCTGGGTAAGCTTCATCTTATTTTCTAGTTTTAGCAGTGAAATCTTGAAATGACTTGCCTGAGTGTGTTCATGCTTATCCACAGAGTGCAGTGCTGAAGATTTTTCCTCTTTTTAAAGAGTTTGATGATGATGATGATGATGATGATGATGATGATGATGATGATAATAATGATAATAATAATAGATGGACAACCATTTATCTGAAATAGACAATTGGAGGTCTTCTAGTCCAACCCCCTGCTCAGGCAGGAAACCTTATACCATTTCAGACAAATGGTTGTCCAGTCTTTTCTTAAAAACTTCCAGTGTTGGAGCATTCACAACTTCTGGAGGCAGGTTGTTCCACTGGTTAATTGTTCTAACTGTCAGGAAGTTTCTCCTTAGTTCTAGGTTGCTTCTCTCCTTGGTTAGTTTCCATCCATTGCTTCTTGCCCTGCCTTTGGAGGCTCTTTGGAGAATAATTTGACTCCCTCTTCTTTGTGGCAGCCCCTCAGATATTGGAAGATCCTTTTCTGATTGATTAAGGCAGTAGCAGAAATTATTTTCCATAAGGAGAAGAGGTTTTGGTAGAATTCTCATGGGCAAAGTCCTGTTCCTTCTCTTAGAGAAAAGGCACCAAGAGGAGAATATTCTGTACAGGAAGGAGTAGTCCTTGATTTACAACCATTTATTTAGCAACTGTTAGAAGTTAACAACAGCTCTGGAAAAAGTGGTCTCTGCACTTATGACTGTCACAGCCTCCACACAAACACGTCGTCAAAATCGGGAGACTTGGCAACTGGTTCATATTTACGACGGTTGAGTGTCCCGGGGTCATGTTATCACCTTTTTTTACCTTCTGACAAGCAAAAGCAATGAGGACACCAGATTCACGTAATAACCGTGAATTTAATTTAAGACTTGCAGTGATTCATTTAACAACTGTGGTTAGAAAGGTCATAAAATGAGATAAAACTCACTTAATAACAGAAACGTTGGGCTCCATTCTGGTGGTAAGTAGAGGACTACTTGTATGCCTTTTCCGTGATTGGAACTCATTTTTAAAAAGTCTGCTCTCAAAACAGTGACTGCATAGGGACAGTACTGTTACACTCAGCTGAGTGATGTTAGCACATTCCACTCTATTCCATCTAGGAAGTAAATTATATCACTCATATTTCAAAGTAGAATTGTCATTGCTGACAGGTCTTCATTCATCTGACTGAAATAAGAAAGAAGGGGGGGGTAACCATCTTCCCCTACCCCGGTGATCTAGCATTATTGAAATATGCTAATTATCCACATCTATTTTTTGTTTTTTTCCCCCCTCCATTCTCTCTGTATATGACATATTTCCTCAAAATTGTATTTTAAATTCAGGGGAATTAAATCATTTCTATAGCGCCAAAAAAGCACATTTGCTTAAATGTTGCACATGACCACTTATCTGTAAAGTAATAAGTTACAAATAACTTCTAAAATTATTATATCTAGTGGCCTAGAGTAAAGTGTAAGCATGCTCCCATGTTGATTTAGTTCTCACTTGCTCCCTATGTTCCAGTGGAAGGTTATGAACCAAATGATAAGGAATCCACAACAAATGATTTGCATTCTTCAAATCACCATAATTTCAACATGATGTAGGCCAGCAGTCCCCAACCCTTGCAGCTTGGTGGCCCTGCTGGAAGAGGAGGGGGGAACCAGGCTGCATGAACAGCAGACTGGCACACACATGCAGCTCAACTTATGTGAGCTGCAGGTCAGTGGGCATAAGCTTACAAACCAGCCTGGCATTCACGTGAGTTGTGCTGCATAGGTGCTCTCACACGGGCCGTTTCTGAATAGGCCACTGTCTGGTAGTGGGACATAGCTCAGGAGTTGGGGACCCCTGATGTAGGCTACTGCCAAAAGAAAAATCTTCATCGGGGTCCAGTCCAAGTTGGGAATAAACAAAATGGAGACTGCTTTAGGAAGAAGGTTGCAGTTTACTGAAGAGGAGAGCCAGACAGAAAGATGACTCTGGGAAAGCTGACCACATGTAGCAGGGAGTGGTGGGTTTTTATACCTCCTTTGGGCTTTGTATTTGGAGTTCTTCCTGTTTGAGGCTTTGTATTTCCTGTGTTGTGTACTTTGACTTGTGCCTGAGTGTTCCCTTTTTGTATTGGTGGGTCAATCTTATTATGTTTCCTGTTCTTAGTATTTGGGTGGGGGTTTGTAGATTTTAGGTGTCTTTGTCTTTCTAATCTCTCCAGTTTCTAGCTGGAAGGCTCAAACCTTTCTGAAAGGATTATTGAATTTGCGTTTCTAAAAGTTGGCCTCTGCTGAGTTTTCTGCTTGGGGGAGAGGAGTTGGGGCTAGTTTCCATCTTTTTTAAGATCTTCTCCATTATTCCTTTAGGGAAATATATTCTTCCCTTTTAATATCCCCCAAAATATTTCTTTCTCTCGCACACTACATTCTGTGGAATGTGAGACCTCTGTTACAGTAATGTGTTAAAGGTCAAAGCATTCAGTGTTGCACTTGAGTGTTTCTGAAGGTGGGAATCTGACTGAGCAATGATTAATGAAACAAGGTACATTTTTATGTCAGAAAGGAAATGTATGCATAGGAAATACTGACAGAAGAGAACATTAGTAGCTCAGGGTTAACACGAGGAGTCCTTGGTGCTCTCTGAACTTGATGCTTTTCTTGCAGACATTTCATTATCCAACTAGGCAACATCATCAATGCATCATTCAGTGATAATGAAACATCTGAAAGAAAACAACTGCATACGAAATATATTATAGCAGTGCTTTTCAAACTTGGCAACTTTAAGATTTGTGGACTTCAACTCCCAATATGCACAACTCCCAATACTCTCTGTATTTTCTCAGAAGGGAAATGAAGGTATAATCAGAAGCATGGAGCTGCAACTCAAACTAAACCAAGGAGAACACTTAGTAATTTAAATTAATTCAGATCTCCAAGGTTAGATAAATTACACTGTAGGATCGTGAAGGGATTAACAAAGACAAACACAGAAGTGTTAATTATAATCTTTGAGAACTGGTCCAGGTATAAAAGACCTGGCAGAGATATCTTCAAAAAAACAAAAGAAAGGTCCTGATAAGAGGTAACCTGTAAGGACCCACCCCACTTTGCATCTTAAGAAGACAGAACTCTTGGAATAGCTCTTCCAACAGGAATCCTTTATTAAGAGAAAATGGTTGCAGGCATGCTAGACAGGACTTGGGGTTCAAGCTCTCCCATTCAAGGTTTTAAGGGGTTCCCCAGTAGTCCCACCCAATCAACCCCCCTTCCAGTGATAGTTTCAAGTATCACAATTCCATCCCCTTTCTTCTTCCGTCTGGATGGAGACTTCAGATAACTACATGAAAGGCAATTACTCTTCTTTGATATGTTAAAGCTTAGAGGCCACAATAAACACACATTCAGTCCTTTGAAGTGTGCTGAAGGAAGTGAGGGCCATAAAGCCCCTTTGCTCTCCCCCTTTTCTCCCTCTTATGGCAGAATCCAGAGAAGGCAGAATTGGGAGTTTCTATGTTTGATAATTAAAGATGAAATATAATTGGATTCTGACATCCGGCCCCTCTTAACAATAAGAGAGATCCACCTGAAAGAAAACACAAGTAAAAAATTTAGTTAGGTTTGTTAGGATACTCTGTGTGAAACTTCTTCAATAGCTTCGGGGCTCTGACGTGACGTTTATGGACCCACTCATTTTGTGAGGCAGGGAGGTGTTTCCAGGCAACTAGGTACTGAGTTGTTCCACGATATCTCCTAGAGTCAAGGATCTCTTTTATTTCGAAGTGTTGTTCCCCCTCCACCATGATTGGAGGTGGTGGGGGGGGGATTTTTGGCCGTAGAGGTGACTGATGCTCTATTTTCAGCAAGCTGCAATGAAAAATTGGGTGTATTTGCCTGAGATTTTTGGGTAATTCTAATTCTACTGTTACTGGATTTATGATTCTTTTAATTGGAAAAGGTCCTATATATTTTGGTCCAAGTTTTTTACAGGGCTGTAGGGACTTTAGGTATTTTGTAGATAAGTACACCATTTCTCCTATAATGAATGGTGTAGGCTCAACCCTTTTTTTATCGGCTTGTGCTTTGTATGCCCGCCTAGCTTCATCTAGTGATTTTCTGACTATTGGCCAGGTGTTTTGTAGGTTTTCCATCCATTCTTTCAGTGAAGGGATCGTTGGTTCTTTTGGGGTTAACTCTGGCATAGGGTTGAAACTTTGGCCGTTGGCTATTTGAAAAGGAGTGTAGCCTGTGCTGGAGTGGACTGCATTATTGTAGGCAACTTCTGCAAAAGGAAGTAAGTCCGTCCAATCACTCTGTTGGAAATTTAAAAAACATCTCAAATATTGCTCAAGTACCGACTGGCAGCGTTCCGCTTGTCCATCTGTCTGAGGGTGATGGCTAGATGTCAGTCCATGAGTGGTCCCTAAGAGGGATAAAAATTCCTTCCAAAATGTAGACGTAAATTGCACTCCCCTATCAGAGATGATGCGTTGGGGTGCCCCGTGCAATCTGTAAATGTGCTGGATAAAAAGTTTTGCTAAGGCCTTTGCAGTGGGAATTTTTTGGCAAGGGATAAAGTGCACCTGTTTGGAAAATAGGTCCGTGACTGTCCAGATAACAGTATTCCCATTGCTTTCAGGCAATTCCACTATAAAATCCATGGCTATTTCCCTCCAGGGGGCTGAGGGACTTGCCACTGGTTGTAACAGCCCTGGCGATTTCCCTTGCAACCTCTTTGCTGATGCACAGGTTGGGCAGCTGGCAACATAACTTTCTATGTCCTTTTTTATTGATGGCCACCAAAATTGCCGTTTAATTAAGTGTAAAGTTTTTACAAATCCAAAATGCCCTGCTGATTTTGTGTCATGGCAAAGTTGCATGAAAGTTAGTCTTTGAGTTGTTGGTATATATAACTTTTCCCCTACCCAAGGCAATCCGTCTCTCATTGTGCACACATGTTTGTTTTTCTGGAACCAATCATCTGTTTCCAAACTTTTTCTGAATTCAATCCCAGTTTGGCTGTCCAGTTGTGGTTTTATTTTGGCTTGGGTTCTTGTGGTTACTGGCGCTGCCAGTTGTGATTCTGCCATTATTGGTCTAGAGTCTGTGGTTCGTGCGCTGTTATATTGGGGAATGCGAGATAGTGCATCTGCCAGGAAGTTCTTTCTTCCTGGTAAATGTTTGAGCTTAAATTGGAATTGGTGAAAATGCTGGGACCAGCGGGCTTGTTTGGGATTGAGTTTCATGGAAGTTTTCAGGGCTTCTAAATTTTTGTGATCAGTCCATTACTGGAAGGGGAATTTGTTGCCTTCCAGGAAAATGTGCCACGTGAGTAACGCACAACGTATCCCATAAGCTCCTTCTCCCTACGGGCCAGCGCCCGTTCTGTTTCCGTGGTTTCTTAGATGATAGCACAGGGTTGACAATACTGCATCATCATTGTTTGTAATAGCACAGCCCAACTGCCACATCACTTGCATCGCCGTATTATGAAGAGCTTGGTTCCATATCTGGGGGCCTAGTACTGGTTCGGGGACAGAAAAAAGTCTCTTAGTCTCTTCAAAAACGCTGCTGGGCATCCATTTGTCCATGTTAGTGGCTGGCTAGGTTTTATGAGGATGTTCCCTTCGTTTGTAGTTAAGTTGGTTGAGGGGGCAAGGCTATCTGTGCAAATTCGGTGGGGGATAGGGGTGGGGGGGATGAATTGGCGGTAAAAGTTTGCAAAGCCAGGAAACTTTGTAGTTGCTTTCTTGTGCGGGGTGGCGCCCAATCTAATACTGCTTTGACCTTCTCTGGGTCCATTTCAATGCCCTGTGGGGATATGCAATAGCCTAGGTAGTCTATCCTTTTCTGGTGGAATTTGCATTTTGAGAGTTGGCATATAGGTGGGCGGCTCGCAGCTTCTTTAAAACCGCTCTGACAAGGTTAACGTGTTCCTCTTTTGTTTCAGTAAAGATAAGAATGTCGTCCAAGTAAACAAGGACCCCCCTTAAACAGGTGCTCCCTTAGAACGTCATTGATTAATTGCATAAAGACTGCAGGGCCCCCTTGTAATCCAAATGGCAAGACTTTGAATTGATAGCACCCCATGGGGCAGTTAAATGCAGTCTTCCATTCGTCCCCTTCCTTGATTCTCACGCGATAGTAAGCTTCCCTTAAGTCTAGTTTAGAAAAACTTTTCCCTTTCGATAGGTGTGACAGCATGTCTTTCATGAGGGGCAGCGGGTAGAGGTTGCTTTCACTGATTGTGTTCAGGGCCCTATAATCCACGCATAAACGTAAAGAGCCATCCTTCTTCTCTCTAAAAAGGACCGGGGCAGCCACTTTAGGCTTAGCTGGTGCAATGAAACCTCTCTCCAGGTTTTTTTTTATAAATCTTTCCATTTCCTCCTTCTCCTTTGGGCTCATGGAGTATAATCTGGGCTTCGGGAGTTTTGCCCAGGCTTGAATTCAATGGTACAGTCTGTGGGTCGGTGGGGGGGAAGCTCATTCGCCCTCTCCTCACTGAAGACTTCAGCAAGGTCCCTATATTCCTCTGGTATTTCTGTTAATCTTTTTTCCTCTCCTATGGATGCTTTTTCTATTCTTGATTCTGGTAGCCTCCCTTGGGGTTTTAAGTCCATAGGGTCCACCTTCGGGAATTTGATTTCTGTCGTCCTCCAATTTACCCAGGGGTTCCATTTTTTCAACCATTCCATCCCTAGATTCATTGGGCATTCCATACCTGGGGTCACCACAAACGTTAAGTCCTCTTCATGGTTGCCCAGGGAGAGATGTATTGGCAAAGTGGCTAGGGTAGCTGGCACCCCCCCTGCTATGGATCAATCTAGCTGGCCAAATGAGATTGGTTGTTCCAGTCTCCTGGATGGGATGCCCAGATTCCCCACTAGTGTTGGGCTAATGAGGCAGCGGGTGCAGCCAGAGTCTATTAAGGCTTTCACCTTCACAGCTTCGGGCATGGGGGGATTAATATAGTCACTGTTTTGAAGATGGGTGTGATGCATCCACTTACCAGGGGTTCGCCCTCCGAGCTGTCATCTGAGGCATCCACCGTCCCTGGGGTGTAGGCTGGAGTTCTTTCCCCTGGGTGAGCAGAGGTGGGGGTTTCTGCAATTTCCATCATTTTCATGGCTGTTTCTTTTGGCTTAGCTGAATACCCTCTGGGTTTGTTGATTGGGGATCTGTCTGGGTTGTGCTGGGGGGCCTTTGAGCGGCATTCTCCAGCTCGATGCCCTTCTCTTCCGCACTTGAAACACCCCATCTGCTTCTTGGCTGTATCCGATGATTTCACCGGTTGGTGTGTCAGCTCAGGCGGGGGGCGGCTCCATTGATTTCCTCGGCGATGCCTCTTCAATATGTCGATCTCTGCTTCCTCTGCCAAGACGTACCATTCCTCAAGTCGATGTGGGTCTCCTCGGGGCAGGCAAGCATCATATAGATCTTAGTTTAGTCCGTCTTTGAAACGGCCAAGGAGGATGTCTTCTGGCCAATTCAGTTTGCTGGCAATGGCTCGGAATTCTTGTGTATACTCAGCCACTGGGCGTTTGCCCTGCCTCATCGTTGTTATTCTTTCACGGGCTTTGCGATCAGCCAGGGGTTCTTCAAATCGTCTTCTCAACGAGGACATGAAACGGTTGAAGTTACTGAGTTCTGGGGCATTGGAGTCATGCAGGTTCACCACCCAATCTGCAGCTGGTCCATCCAGGGCAGATTGCACGATCCGGATGCGGGCTTTGTCGCTGGGGATGTCCTTCCCATATTCCTCCATGTAGCTGAGGACTTGGGTTAGGAAAAACCCCAAGCGTGTTGGCTCCCCTTTGAATTTCACCTCCAACGGTGGACGTCTTGGAATGGATCGGTGCCTCCATTGAGGGTGGTAGTGTCTTCCGTCCAGATTT
>NW_024098095.1:0-9506 GCF_016545835.1 Crotalus tigris | reverse complement strand
TTTGTTCCACATTTAACGCTAGGATAATAGAGAAAGGAGACTCAGAAGTTCTTTCCTTCCGAAGATTACCTCTGGGGAGGAGCTCATATGGTTATTATGAATAACCTGGCAGGGACTTTGGGGTAGAATTAGAACAAAAGCCATCCCATTCATAAAAGTCTAAAAGAGATGAGAAGTGTTGCTAGTCTTCTCCTCTTGTCATTCATCACCTTTCATCACCTTGCAGTAATATGAGCATTGAATGGGGGCAAAACATCAGTGGCACCAATCTCACATCCAGGTGTTAGTGCAGGGGTAAGCAAACTTGGCTCTTTTATGACTCATGGACTTCAACTCCCAGAATTCCTGAGTCAGCTATGCTGACTTAGGAATTCTGGGAGTCAAAGTCCGTGAGTCATAAAAGAGCCGAGGTTGCCTACCCCTGTATTAGTGGATTACATTTCTCTGCTTCCTATTTCTAAGTGAAGGCAGGAAGTATGCTTTCATTCTCTTTCATAAGGATACCCATTGGAATTACAAAGGAAGCCCACTTGGAGCAAACCCATATCTTTCTCCCTGGAATTTTACAGCGAGAAAAGGCATTTATCAATGACTAGGAGCAAAACTATCTTTTCTCCACAGGTGCAGAAAACATGCAATATTGGGGATAATGTCATCTCACAAAATAAGTGGTACCTACAGGTAGTCCTCAGTTTACAACCATTCATTAATGACCCTTCAAAGTTACAACAGCACTGAAAAAAGTGGCTTATGACTGTTTTTCACACCTATGACCGTTGCAACTTCCCCATGGTCACGTGATCAAAATTCAGACGCTTGACAACCGGTTCACATTTATGACGGTCGCAGTTTCCCAGGGTCACGTGATCACCTTTTGCAACCTTCTGACAAGCAAAGTCAATGGGGAAACCAGATTCACTTAACAACCATGTCACTAACTTCACAACTGCAATGTTTCAACAACTGTGGCAAGAAAGGTCGTAAAAAGGGAGCAAAACTCACTTAACAAATGTCTCATTAGCAACAAAAATTTGTGACTCAATTGTGGTCCTAAGTAGAGGACTACCTGTACATTAATTAAATAATTGATAATATATTTTATAGAGAGCAGGGGGACATTTCTCTCCGTATGGGATACCTAGTGCTCTCTGAGCTTGGTTGTTTTCTTCCAGATGTTTGTTATTCAACCAGGTAACATGCTAGAAGGGATAGTAGTCCCTTGAGGAATGGGGTCTAGCACTGATAATGTTACCTAGTTGAGTAATGAAATATCTGCAAGAAAACAATTAAGCTCAGAGAGCACCAAGGACCCCACAGTTCAACCCCTGAACTACAAATATTCTCTTCTATTGATTCCGCTCTCTCTTCTTACCCTGCTCTTCTCCTTGGTCCCCACAATTTGTGGGGGAAAAGAACCCCAACAACTGTGCACTTAGTCCATGCTAGGAAAAACACACCATTCTATTTAAATGTGGCTCATGAAAAGGAGAGTGATTCAGGAAAGGTGCAAAGACACAGGACTGAAGTTAAGGGTCCATAAATACCCCTTAGAATCGAAAAGAGTTAATTACTAAGGGAATGGACACATTGAGTGAAGGTAAGATAATTTACATATTCAGAAGAAGAATGATTTGAAAAAATCCTTTGAGGACTGTATTATTTCACTACATAGTTGACTGCAAGCTATATCCTTAGACATTAAGCCGTATCCTGTTACAAGAGATGCTCAAGTGATGGGAAACCAGCAAATCAGAAAAGGTGTGTGTAGATTAATGCCCTTTTCTCTTGAATCTTAGATTTCCATGTGCTTCTGGATTATGGATCTGTGGACTGGGCAACAGAATACACATTTATCTTGACTGCAATTGCTAGTAACTAGTCTAACTCTTCAACAGAGAGAAGCCCATTTGAAGCTTACAGCATTCTAATAATTGCTCTCATTTCTTATTTCGACATTATTTTAATAATTCATACCAAGTTTTGTCTTGGGCAGAGGTTTGAGCATTATATGCAACTTTTATTTGTCTTTTTAAATAAAAGGCTATTTTTTTTCCCAAGAGAAATAAATCTATGTGGCAGGCTTTCACAGAGCTTCCTTTTCGGTTCCCAAAGTGAAAATCCCTCTTTCTCTTGCCAGATTTTTCGCTCCCAATAAGCTTCCCAGAAGTTTATTAAATGTTAAAAAAACAATTGTTTATATTGTTTACATTATATAAAAGAATAAGGCTAGTGGGGCACGTGCTGGGGCAAAATAAAATGTAGCTTGCACTAATGTTTGTGTCAACTGAATTCAAGATGGTCTAAAACAGTGGTTCTCAACCTTTTTATACTGGCGACCCCGGTCATGTGTGCCGCCCCCATGCGCGCTGCGCATGCGCGCTGCCCCCATGCCCCCACATGTTTCCAACTGAAATTCCACTCCAACTCTGCAGCCACCAAACGGATCCTGAAAAGAACAGAATTGGCCCTAATCAGAAATGAACTTCACACAAAAAGATTCCTCCTAGACCGAATTAACAAAGATCTCCTCACACTCCACCTCAAACTCAGCAACAAGATCCACCCCGCACTTTGGGACAAATCAAAACAACTCGCCGTCTGGAGAGCCGAAACACAGACCACCCTCAAGACAGATACACACACCAACAAACTCCGAAGACTACAAGAACGCCAGAAACAAACCCCTCCTCCCTCACAGCCACACATGAAACAAACAGTGCATAACGTCTCAGATAGGATCCTCACCAAAGCCGAAACCAATGTCCTTCCAAAGGATTCAACTTTGCAGTCGCTCCCAAACACATCCCCACTGAAACCATTATATGTGGAGTTGAAACCAGCCTGACCAAAATCAACCCCAACGACGCCAACAGAATCAGACTCAAAATCACCAACATCCTCTGCACCAGCAAGCCACCCAAAAGCAACTTACCCAAAGAGGAACAGACAGCACTACGTAACCTGAAAGAAGACACCAGCATAATAATCCTACCAGCAGACAAGGGCAACGCCACGGTGGTTATGAACACATCTGACTACCAAACAAAATTAACCAACCTACTCCAAGACTCCATATACAAACCCCTAAATACAGATCCCACCACCTACCTGGAAAAAAACACCAGATCCAAAATAAAAGCCTCCCCCATTAGCGAAGAGATCCAGCAAAGAATCATTCCCAGAGAGAAATCATCCAGATGCCCCAAACTCTATGGTCTCCCCAAGATACACAAGGAAGGAACCCCACTCAGACCTATAGTCAGCTCCATAGGCTCACCTCTACAAACCTAGCCAAATTTCTCGCCAAACAACTACAGCCCTATGCAGAATCCATTACCTCACACGTAAAAAAACTCATTCCAGTTTATAGAGATCATAAAGAAACAAAACTTACAGCCCAGCGACCTACTAGTGAGCTTCGATGTCATATCCCTCTTCACCCAAGTGCCTATCAAAGAAGCCTTGACAGCTATCCAAAACAAATATAAACCCCCCAAACACATCTTAGATCTGACCAACCACTGCCTATCCAACACATACTTCATCTATAATGGACAAAAATACAAACAAACAGAAGGAGCACCCATGGGATCACCCTCTCACCTGTCATTGCAAACCTCTACATGGAACACTTTGAAACCCAAGCTCTAGAAAAATCGGATCACAAACCCAAACTCTGGCTCAGATACGTAGACGACACCTTCATAATCTGGCTACATGGGAAAGAAAAATTGGACAACTTCCTCACACACCTCAACAGGCTACACCCCAAAATACAGTTCACCATGGAAACAGAAGCTAACAACCAACTTCCCTTCCTGGATGTCTTAGTCTACAAGAAATCCAATGGCTCCCTAGGACACACCATCTACCAGAAGAAAACACACACAAACCGCTATCTGCACGCTCTCTCACACCACCACCCAGCACAGATCAGCTCTGTAGCCAAGACACTCATCTCCAGAACAAAACGCTTAGCTGACGAACAACACCTAAAACCTGAACTACACACTCTCACCAATGTACTAACATCCAATGGATTCCATAGAAATAAGATTACAAACCTAATCCAAAAAGAAACCCCACTAAATATGCGGGGGGATTGAAAATTGATTTAACCCAAGACAAAGAACAGAAAACGGCAAAGTCCTCCTCCCATACATAAAAGGCACCACAGACAGAATCAGTAAGATCCTCCATAAACACAACATCAAAACAGCATTCTGCACAAACAGAAAAATATCCACCATCCTTAGAAACCCCAAAGAATTGAATTAGAAAATCAAGGAGTATACGAAATCCCATGCACCACTTGTCCCACCACATACATTGGACAAACCAACAGAAGAATAAGTGCACGCATTGAAGAACATAAGAACTCAGTCAAAAAAGAGGAACCAACCTCTTCCCTGGTCCAACACCTTAGAGCCACAGGACATGAAATTGACTTTAAAAATACCAGAACCATTGCCAAAAGTGAACATTTTAATAACAGAATAATCAGAGAAGCCATCGAGATAGAAAAATGCCCACACAGCATGAAGAAACAAGATGATACCTCCCGCCTACCACCATTTGGAAACCCGCCCTTATTGACAAACGAGTCCCTAACACAAATGTTACAACCCCTCTGCAACTCGACTAACCTGAGTCACAACCAAACAGAACACTCCCCCCAGCCAATCAGAGCACAGCCAAGCCCCTAACCATTCAGAACACACCTCCACCCAATCAGAACACAGCCAAGCTCCCACCCAATCAGTTCATACCCCCACTGGCAGTTAAAAGGAAGAAACGGCTAAGACCACACATTGCTGCTCAAAGCAAGAAGCTAAAAACACCAGCCTGAAGATGACGAATGTGACTTTGTCGAAACGTTGCCAAGACACTTCCAATTTTATGCAGGAGAAAACCCGAACAACCAAAGACCTATATACAAATACCCGCGAAACCTCAGAAAACAAATGTGTGTGGGCGTTTTTCTATCTCGATGGCTTCTCTGATTATTCTGTTATTAAAATGTTCACTTTTGGCAATGGTTCTGGTATTTTTAAAGTCAATTTCATGTCCTGTGGCTTTAAGGTGTTGGACCAGGGAAGATGTTGGTTCCTCTTTTTTGACTGAGTTCTTATGTTCTTCAATGCATGCACTTATTCTTCTG
Source organism: Crotalus tigris (assembly GCF_016545835.1). Classification (NCBI taxonomy): domain Eukaryota; kingdom Metazoa; phylum Chordata; class Lepidosauria; order Squamata; family Viperidae; genus Crotalus; species Crotalus tigris. The sequence goes on along the minus strand of NW_024098095.1, from coordinate 4,345 downwards.
TTGGTTTGTCCGATGTCTGTGGTGGGACAAGTGGTGCATGGGATTTCGTATACTTCTTGATTTTCTAATTCAATTTTATCTTTGGGGTTTCTAAGGATGGTGGATATTTTTCTGTTTGTGCAGAATGCTGTTTTGATGTTGTGTTTAGGGAGGATCTTACTGATTCTGTCTGTGGTGCCTTTTATGTATGGGAGGAGGGCTTTGCCGTTTTCTTGTTCTTTGTCTTGGATTTAGTGGGGGTTTCTTTTTGGATTAGGTTTGTAATCTTATTTCTATGGAATCCATTGGATGTTAGTACATTGGTGAGAGTGTGTAGTTCGGGTTTTAGGTGTTGTTCGTCAGCTAAGCGTTTTGTTCTGGAAATGAGTGTCTTGGCTACAGAGTTGATCTGTGCTGGGTGGTGGTGTGAGAGAGCGTGCAGATAGCGGTTTGTGTGTGTTTTCGTCTGGTAGATGGTGTGTCCTAGGGAGCCATTGGATTTCTTGTAGACTAAGACATCCAGGAAGGGAAGTTGGTTGTTAGCTTCTGTTTCCATGGTGAACTGTATTTTGGGGTGTAGGCTGTTGAGTTGTGTGAGGAAGTTGTCCAGTTTTTCTTTCCCATGTGGCCAGATTATGAAGGTGTCGTCTACGTATCTGAGCCAGAGTTTGGGTTTGTGATCCGATTTTTCTAGAGCCTGGGTTTCAAAGTGTTCCATGTAGAGGTTTGCAATGACAGGTGAGAGGCGTGATCCCATGGGTGCTCTTCTGTTTTGTTTGTATTTTGTCCTTATAGATAGTATGTGTTGGATAGGCGTGGTTGGTCAGATCTAAGGATGTGTTTGGGGGGGTTAATTGTTTTGGATAGCTTTCAAGGCTTTCTTTGATAGGCACTTGGGTGAAGAGGGATATGACATCAAAGCTCACGAGTAGGTCGCTGGGCTGAAGTTTTGTTTCTTTGTGGATCTCTATAAACTGAATTAGTTTTTTTACGTGTGAGGTGATGGATTCTCTAGGCTGTAGTTGTTTTGGCGACAAATTTGGCTAGGTTTTGTAGAGGTGACCTATGGAGCTGACTATAGGTCTGAGTGGGGTTTCCTTCCTTGTGTATCTGGGGAGACCATAGAAGTTTGGGCATCTGGATGATTATCTCTCTGGGAATGATCTTTGCTGGATCTCTTCTCTTAATGGGGGAGCTTTGAGAACCAGCCAAAAAAAAACATGTATTTTGGATCTGGTGGTTTTTTCCAGGTAGGTGGTGGGATCTGTATTTAGGGGTTTGTATGTGTAGTCTTGGAGTAGGTTGGTTAATTTGGTTTGGTAGTCAGATGTGTTCATAACCACCGTGGCGTTGCCCTTGTCTGCTGGTAGGATTATTATGCTGGTGTCTTCTTTCAGGTTACGTAGTGCTGTTTGTTCCTCTTGGGGTAAGTTGCTTTTGGGTGGCTTGCTGGTACAGAGGATGTTGGTGATTTCAAGTCTGATTCTGTTAGCGTCGTCGGGGTTGATTTTGGTTAGGCTGGCTTCAACTCCACAGATAATGGTTTCAGTGGGGATGTGTTTGGGAGTGACTGCAAAGTTGAATCCTTTGGAAAGGACATTGGTTTCGGCTTTGGTGAGGATCCTATCTGAGATGTTATGCACTGTTTGTGTCATGTGTGGCTGTGAGGGAGGAGGGGTGTGTTTCTGGCGTTCTTGTAGTCTTCGGAGTTTGTTGGTGTGTGTATCTGTCTTGAGGGTGGTCTGTGTTTCGGCTCTCCAGACGGCGAGTTGTTTGGATTTGTCCCAAAGTGCAGGGTGGATCTTGTTGCTGAGTTTGAGGTGGAGTGTGAGGAGATCTGTGTTAATTCGGTCTAGGAGGAATCTTTTTGTGTGAAGTTCATTTCTGATTAGGGCCAATTCTGTTCTTTTCAGGATCCGTTTGGTGGCTGCAGAGTTGGAGTGGAATGTCAGTTGGAAACATGTGGGGATTAGATTTTGATCTCGGCAGTTGCGTAGGAATGTGAGGTCGCATAAAATGGAAGCTCTTTGGACTTCAAGTTTTTCATAGGTCCTGAGTCAGATGGTGATGAATTTCCTCCCCGTAGAGGTTTGATATTTTGTTTTCTGAGGTTTTCGCGGGTATTTGTATGTAGGTCTTTGGTTGCTCGGGTTTTCTCACGCGTAAAATTGGAAGTGTCTTGGCGGACGTTTCGACGGAAGTCACATTCGTCATCTTCAGGCTGGTGTTTTCAGCTTAGTGCTCTAGAGCAGCAATGTGTGGGCTTAGATGTTTATTCCTTTTAACTGCCAAGTTGGGGTATGACTGATTGGGTGGGAGACTTGCTGTGTTTTGATTGGGTGGAGGTGTGTTCTGATTGAGTTAAGGCGTGGCTGTGCTTCTGATTGGTGGCGGGGTTGGCTGTGCTCTGATTGGTGGGGGTTGGCTGTGCTATGATGGATGGGGGAGTGTCGTTTGGTTGTGCTCAGTAGTTGATGCAGAGGGGTTTAAGATTTTGGGCTGCGTTGCTATTGTTTGGCTTTGCGTTCGTGGTCATGCCTCATCTTCATGGTGGGTGTCAGTTGCTTCATGTATGGATTGGAGGGGTTTAAAGTGGCTAATGATGCAGCTGTGGTCTGGCTTCTGGTTTGTGGTCGTGCCTCGTCATCGGTGTGGCTTTGGGTTTGTTTTTTGCGTGGATGTGTGGGGGTGACATCCTGTGTGGTTTTTGTGAGTGTGGGTCTGGTATCATTTTTTTGTGTTAGGGAGTCGTTTGTCAATAAGGGCGGGTTTCCAAATGGCTGGTAGGCGGGAGGTATCATCTCGCTTGTTCATGCTGTGTGGGCGTTTTTCTATCTCGATGGCTTCTCTGATTATTCTGTTATTAAAATGTTCACTTTTTGCAATGGTTCTGGTATTTTTAAAGTCAATTTCGTGTCCTGTGTCTTTAAGGTGTTGGACCAGGGAAGATGTTGGTTCCTCTTTTTTGACTGAGTTCTTATGTTCTTCAATGCGTGCACTTATTCTTCTGTTGGTTTGTCGATGTATGTGGTGGGACAAGTGGTGCATGGGATTTCGTATACTCCTTGATTTTCTAATTCAATTTTATCTTTGGGGTTTCTTAGGATGGTGGATATTTTTCTGTTTGGGCAGAATGCTGTCTTAATGTTGTGTTTGTGGAGGATCTTACTGATTCTGTCTGTGGGGCCTTTTATGTAAGGGAGGAGGGCTTTGCTGTTTTCTTGTTCTCTGTCTTGGGTTTTAGTGGGGGTTTCTTTTGGATTAGGTTTGTAATCTTATTTCTATGGAATCCATTGGATGTTAGTACATTGGTGAGAGTGTGTAGTTCGGGTTTTAGGTGTTGTTCGTCAGCTAAGCGTTTTGTTCTGGAGATGAGTGTCTTGGCTACAGAGTTGATCTGTGCTGGGTGGGGGTGTGAGAGAGCGTGCAGATAGCGGTTTGTGTGTGTTTTCTTCTGGTAGATGGTGTGTCCTAGGGAGCCATGGGATTTCTTGTAGACTAAGACATCCAGGAAGGGAAGTTGGTTGTTAGCTTCTGTTTCCATGGTGAACTGTATTTTGGGGTGTAGGCTGTTGAGGTGTGTGAGGAAGTTGTCCAGTTTTTCTTTCCATGTGGCCAGATTATGAAGGTGTCATCTACGTTATTGAGCCAGAGTTTGGGTTTGTGATCCGATTTTTCTAGAGCTTGGGTTTAAAAGTGCTGTTCCATGTAGAGGTTTGCAATGAAAGGTGAGAGGGGTGATCCCATGGGTGCTCCTTCTGTTTGTTTGTATTTTTGTCCATTATAGATGAAGTTTTTTTAAAATTGTTTTTGGGGTGGGGGGGGGGGGGGAATGGTCTTGGACTAGGCAGTGGTGGTCAGATCTAAGATGTGTTTGGGGGGGTTATATTGTTTTGGATAGCTGTCAAGGCGTCTTTGATAGGACTTGGGTGAAGAGGGATATGACATCGAAGCTCACTAGTAGGTCGCTGGGCTGTAAGCTTTGTTTCTTTATGATCTCTATAAACTGGAATGAGTTTTTTACGTGTGAGGTGATGGATTCTGCATAGGGCTGTAGTGGTTTGGCGAGAAATTTGGCTAGGTTTTGTAGAGGTGAGCCTATGGAGCTGACTATAGGTCGGAGTGGGGTTCCTTCTTTGTGTATCTTGGGGAGACCATAGAGTTTAGGGCATCTGGATGATTTCTCTCTGGGAATGATTCTTTGCTGGATCTCTTCGCTAATGGGGGAGGCTTTTATTTTGGATCTGGTGGTTTTTTCCAGGTGGGTGGTGGGATCTGTATTTAGGGGTTTGTATGTGGAGTCTTGGAGTAGGTTGGTTAATTTGGTTTGGTAGTCAGATGTGTTCATAACCACTGTGGCGTTGCC
>NW_024098094.1:0-23907 GCF_016545835.1 Crotalus tigris | reverse complement strand
TTTTTTGTGTTAGGGAGTCGTTTGTCAATAAGGGCGGGTTTCCAAATGGCTGGTAGGCAGGAGGTATCATCTCGCCTGTTCATGCTGTGTGGGCGTTTTTCTATCTCGATGGCTTCTCTGATTATTCTGTTATTAAAATGTTCACTTTTGGCAATGGTTCTGGTATTTTTAAAGTCAATTTCATGTCCTGTGGCTTTAAGGTGTTGGACTAGGGAAGATGTTGGTTCATCTTTTTTGACTGAGTTCTTATGTTCTTCAATGCGTGCACTTATTCTTCTGTGGGTTTGTCCGATGTATGTGGTGGGACAAGTGGGGCATGGGATTTCGTATACTCCTTGATTTTCTAATTCAATTTTATCTTTGGGGTTTCTAAGGATGGTGGATATTTTTCTGTTTGTGCAGAATGCTGTTTTGATGTTGTGTTTATGGAGTATCTTACTGATTCTGTCTGTGGTGCCTTTTATGTATGGGAGGAGGGCTTTGCCGTTGTCTTGTTCTTCGTCTTGGATTTTAGTGGGGGTTTCTTTTTGGATTAGGTTTGTAATCTTATTTCTTTGGAATCCATTGGATGTTAGTACATTGGTGAGAGTGTGTAGTTCGTTTTTTAGGTGTTGTTCGTCAGTAAGGTTTGTTCTGGAGATGAGTGTCTTGGCTACAGAGGTTATCTGTGCGGGTGGTGGTGTGAGAGAGCGTGCAGGATAGCGGTTTTGTGGTGTTTTCTTCTGGTAGATGGTGTGTCCTAGGGAGCCATTGGATTTCGGGAGGACTAAGACATCCAGGAAGGGAAGTTGGTTATTAGCTTCTGTTAACATGGTGAACTGTTTTTTGGGGTGTAGGCTGTTGAGGTGTGTGAGGAAGTTGTCCAGTTTTTCTTTCCCATGTGGCCAGATTATGAAGGTGTCATCTACGTATCTGAGCCAGAGTTTGGGTTTGTGATCCGATTTTTCTAGAGCTTGGGTTTCAAAGTGTTCCATGTAGAGGTTGGCAATGACAGGTGAGAGGGGTGATCCCATGGGTGCTCCTGCTGTTTGTTTGTATTTTTGTCCATTATAGATGAAGTATGTGTTGGATAGGCAGTGGTTGGTCAGATCTAAGATGTGTTTGGGGGGTTTATATTTGTTTTGGATAGCTGTCAAGGCTTCTTTGATAGGCACTTGGGTGAAGAGGGATATGACATCAAAGCTCACAAGTAGGTCGCTGGGCTGTAAGTTGTGTTTCTTTATGATCTCTATAAAGTGGAATGAGTTTTTTACGTGTGAGGGACATCCCTCGACCACACCATCTACCAGAAGAAAACACACACAAACGCTAATCTGCACGCTCTCTCACACCACCACCCAGCACAGATCAACTCTGTAGCCAAGACACTCATCTCCAGAACAAAACGCTTAGCTGATGAACAACACCTAAAAACTGAACTACACACTCTCACCAATGTACTAACATCCAATGGATTCCATAGAAATAAGATTACAAACCTAATCCAAAAAGAAACCCCCACTAAAATCCAAGACAAAGAACAAGAAAACGGCAAAGCCCTCCTCCCATACATAAAGGCACCACAGACAGAATCAGTAAGATCCTCCATAAACACAACATCAAAACAGCATTCTGCACAAACAGAAAAATATCCACCATCCTTAGAAACCCCAAAGATAAAATTGAATTAGAAAATCAAGGAGTATACGAAATCCCATGCACCACTTGTCCCACCATATACATCGGACAAACCAACAGAAGAATAAGTTCACGCATTGAAGAACATAAGAACTCAGTCAAAAAAGAGGAACCAACATCTTCCCTGGTCCAACACCTTAAAGCCACATGACATGAAATTGACTTTAAAAATACCAGAACCATTGCCAAAAGTGAACATTTTAATAACAGTATAATCAGAGAAGCCATCGAGATAGAAAAACCCCCACACAGCATGAACAAGCGAGATGATACCTCCCGCCTACCAGCCATTTGGAAACCCGCCATTATTGACAAACGACTCCCTAATACAAAAAATGATACCAGACCCACACTCACAAAAACCACACAGGATGTCACCACCACACATCCACGCAAAACGCAAACCCAAAGCCACACCGATGATGAGGCACGACCACAAACCAGAAGCCAGACAAGAGCTGCATCATTAGCCACTTCAAAGCCCTCCAATCCATACACGAAGCAAACTGACACCCTCCATGAAAATGAGGCACGACCACAAACGCGAAGCCAAAAAATAGCAAGGCAGCCAAAAATCTTAAACCCCTCTGCAACTCAGACTAACCTGAGCACAACCAAACATAACACTCCCCCAGCCAATCAGAGCACAGCCAACCCCCCAGCCAATCAGAGCACAGCCAACCCCCAGCCAATCAGAGCACAGCCACGCCCCTAACCAATCAGAACACACCTCCACCCAATCAGAACACAGCCAAGCTCCCACCCAATCAGTTCATACCCCCAATGGCAGTTAAAAGGAAGAAACAGCTAAGACCACACATTGCTGCTCAAAGCACGAAGCTGAAAACACCAGCCTGAAGATGACGAATGGGACTTCGTCGAAACGTCGCCAAGACACTTCCAATTTTACGCGGGAGAAAACCCGAACAACCAAAGACCTACATACAAATACCCGCGAAAACCTCAGAAAACAAATATCGAACCTCTACGGGGAGGAAATCCACCATCTGACCAGGACCTATGAAAAACTTGAAGTCCAAAGAGCTTCCATTTTATGCGACCTCACATTCCTACGCAACTGCCGAGATCAAAATCTAATCCCCACATGTTTCCAACTGAAATTCCACTCCAACTCTGCAGCCACCAAACGGATCCTGAAAAGAACAGAATTGGCCCTAATCAGAAATGAACTTCACACAAAAAGATTCCTCCTAGACCGAATTAACAAAGATCTCCTCACACTCCACCTCAAACTCAGCAACAAGATCCCACCCGCACTTTGGGACAAATCCAAACAACTCGCCGTCTGGAGAGCCGAAACACAGACCACCCTCAAGACAGATACACACACCAACAAACTCTGAAGACTACAAGAACGCCAGAAACAAAACCCCTCCTCCTCACAGCCACACATGAAACAAACAGTGCATAACATCTCAGATAGGATCCTCACCAAAGCCGAAACCAATGTCCTTTCCAAAGGATTCAACTTTGCAGTCACTCCAAAACACATCCCCACTGAAACCATTATATGTGGAGTTGAAACCAGCCTGACCAAAATCAACCCCGACGATGCTAACAGAATCAGACTCGAAATCACCCAACATCCTCTGTACAGCAAGCCACCCAAAAGCAACTTACCCAAAGAGGAACAGACAGCACTACGTAACCTGAAAGAAGACACCAGCATAATAATCCTACCAGCAGACAAGGGCAACGCCACGGTGGTTATGAACACATCTGACTACCAAACCAAATTAACCAACCTACTCCAAGACTCACATACAAACCCCTAAATACAGATCCCACCACCTACCTGGAAAAAACCACCAGATCCAAAATAAAAGCCTCTCCCATTAGCGAAGAGATCCAGCAAAGAATCATTCCCAGAGAGAAATCATCCAGATGCCCCAAACTCTATGGTCTCCCCAAGATACACAAGGAAGGAACCCCACTCAGACCTATAGTCAGCTCCATAGGCTCACCTCTACAAAACCTAGCCAAATTTCTCGCCAAACAACTACAGCCCTATGCAGAATCCATCACCTCACACGTAAAAAACTCATTCCAGTTTATAGAGATCATAAAGAAACAAAACTTACAGCCCAGCGACCTACTTGTGAGCTTCGATGTCATATCCCTCTTCACCCAAGTGCCTATCAAAGAAGCCTTGACAGCTATCCAAAACAAATATAACCCCCCCAAACACATCTTAGATCTGACCAACCACTGCCTATCCAACACATACTTCATCTATAATGGACAAAAATACAAACAAACAGAAGGAGCACCCATGGGATCACCCCTCTCACCTGTCATTGCAAACCTCTACATGGAACACTTTGAAACCCAAGCTCTAGAAAAATCGGATCACAAACCCAAACTCTGGCTCAGATACGTAGACGACACCTTCATAATCTGGCCACATGGGAAAGAAAAACTGGACAACTTCCTCACACACCTCAACAGCCTACACCCCAAAATACAGTTCACCATGGAAACAGAAGCTAACAACCAACTTCCCTTCCTGGATGTCTTAGTCTACAAGAAATCCAATGGCTCCCTAGGACACACCATCTACCAGAAGAAAACACACACAAACCGCTATCTGCACGCTCTCTCACACCACCACCCAGCACAGATCAACTCTGTAGCCAAGACACTCATCTCCAGAACAAAACGCTTAGCTGACGAACAACACCTAAAACCCGAACTACACACTCTCACCAATGTACTAACATCCAATGGATTCCATAGAAATAAGATTACAAACCTAATCCAAAAAGAAACCCCCACTAAAATCCAAGACAAAGAACAAGAAAACGGCAAAGCCCTCCTCCCATACATAAAAGGCACCACAGACAGAATCAGTAAGATCCTCCATAAACACAACATCAAAACAGCATTCTGCACAAACAGAAAAATATCCACCATCCTTAGAAACCCCAAAGATAAAATTGAATTAGAAAATCAAGGAGTATACGAAATCCCATGCACCACTTGTCCCACCACATACATCGGACAAACCAACAGAAGAATAAGTGCACGCATTGAAGAACATAAGAACTCAGTCAAAAAAGAGGAACCAACATCTTCCCTGGTCCAACACCTTAAAGCCACAGGACATGAAATTGACTTTAAAAATACCAGAACCATTGCCAAAAGTGAACATTTTAATAACAGAATAATCAGAGAAGCCATCGAGATAGAAAAACGCCCACACAGCATGAACAAGCGAGATGATACCTCCCGCCTACCAGCCATTTGGAAACCCGCCCTTATTGACAAACGACTCCCTAATACAAAAAATGATACCAGACCCACACTCACAAAAACCACACAGGATGTCACCACCACACATCCACGCAAAACGCAAACCCAAAGCCACACCGATGATGAGGCACGACCACAAACCAGAAGCCAGACCAGAGCTGCATCATTAGCCACTTCAAAGCCCTCCAATCCATACACGAAGCAAACTGACACCCTCCATGAAAATGAGGCACGACCACAAACGCGAAGCCAAAAAATAGCAAGGCAGCCCAAAATCTTAAACCCCTCTGCAACTCAGACTAACCTGAGCACAACCAAACATAACAGCCAATCAGAGCACAACCAACCCCCCAGCCAATCAGAGCACAGCCAACCCCCCAGCCAATCAGAGCACAGCCACGCCCCTAACCAATCAGAACACACCTCCACCCAATCAGAACACAGCCAAGCTCCCACCCAATCAGTTCATACCCCCACTGGCAGTTAAAAGGAAGAAACAGCTAAGACCACACATTGCTGCTCGAAGCACGAAGCTGAAAACACCAGCCTGAAGATGACGAATGGGACTTCGTCGAAACGTCGCCAAGACACTTCCAATTTTACGCGGGAGAAAACCCGAACAACCCAAGACCTACATACAAATACCCGCGAAAACCTCAGAAAACAAATATGAACCTCTACGGGGAGGAAATCCACCATCTGACCAGGACCTATGAAAAACTTGAAGTCCAAAGAGCTTCCATTTTATGTGACCTCGCATTCCTACGTAACTGCCGAGATCAAAATCTAATCCCCACATGTTTCCAACTGAAATTCCACTCCAACTCTGCAGCCACCAAACGGATCCTGAAAAGAACAGAATTGGCCCTAATCAGAAATGAACTTCACACAAAAAGATTCCTCCTAGACCGAATTAACAAGATCTCCTCACACTCCACCTCAAACTCAGCAACAAGATCCACCCCGCACTTTGGGACAAATCCAAACAACTCGCCGTCTGGAGAGCCGAAACACAGACCACCCTCAAGACAGATACACACACCAACAAACTCCGAAGACTACAAGAACGCCAGAAACAAACCCCTCCTCCCTCACAGCCACACATGAAACAAACAGTGCATAACATCTCAGATAGGATCCTCACCAAAGCCGAAACCAATGTCCTTTCCAAAGGATTCAACTTTGCAGTCACTCCCAAACACATCCCCACTGAAACCATTATATGTGGAGTTGAAACCAGCCTGACCAAAATCAACCCCGACGATGCTAACAGAATCAGACTCGAAATCACCAACATCCTCTGTACCAGCAAGCCACCCAAAAGCAACTTACCCAAAGAGGAACAGACAGCACTACGTAACCTGAAAGAAGACACCAGCATAATAATCCTACCAGCAGACAAGGGCAACGCCACGGTGGTTATGAACACATCTGACTACCAAACCAAATTAACCAACCTACTCCAAGACTCCACATACAAACCCCTAAATACAGATCCCACCACCTACCTGGAAAAAACCACCAGATCCAAAATAAAAGCCTCCCCCATTAGCGAAGAGATCCAGCAAAGAATCATTCCCAGAGAGAAATCATCCAGATGCCCCAAACTCTATGGTCTCCCCAAGATACACAAGGAAGGAATCCCACTCAGACCTATAGTCAGCTCCATAGGCTCACCTCTACAAAACCTAGCCAAATTTCTCGCCAAACAACTACAGCCCTATGCAGAATCCATCACCTCACACGTAAAAAACTCATTCCACTTTATAGAGATCATAAAGAAACAAAACTTACAGCCCAGCGACCTACTTGTGAGCTTTGATGTCATATCCCTCTTCACCCAAGTGCCTATCAAAGAAGCCTTGACAGCTATCCAAAACAAATATAACCCCCCCAAACACATCTTAGATCTGACCAACCACTGCCTATCCAACACATACTTCATCTATAATGGACAAAAATACAAACAAACAGAAGGAGCACCCATGGGATCACCCCTCTCACCTGTCATTGCAAACCTCTACATGGAACACTTTGAAACCCAAGCTCTAGAAAAATCGGATCACAAACCCAAACTCTGGCTCAGATACGTAGACGACACCTTCATAATCTGGCCACATGGGAAAGAAAAACTGGACAACTTCCTCACACACCTCAACAGCCTACACCCCAAAATACAGTTCACCATGGAAACAGAAGCTAACAACCAACTTCCCTTCCTGGATGTCTTAGTCTACAAGAAATCCAATGGCTCCCTAGGACACACCATCTACCAGAAGAAAACACACACAAACCGCTATCTGCACGCTCTCTCACACCACCACCCAGCACAGATCAACTCTGTAGCCAAGACACTCATCTCCAGAACAAAACGCTTAGCTGACGAACAACACCTAAAAACTGAACTACACACTCTCACCAATGTACTAACATCCAATGGATTCCAAAGAAATAAGATTACAAACCTAATCCAAAAAGAAACCCCCACTAAAATCCAAGACGAAGAACAAGAAAACGGCAAAGCCCTCCTCCCATACATAAAAGGCACCACAGACAGAATCAGTAAGATCCTCCATAAACACAACATCAAAACAGCATTCTGCACAAACAGAAAAATATCCACCATCCTTAGAAACCCCAAAGATAAAATTGAATTAGAAAATCAAGGAGTATACGAAATCCCATGCACCACTTGTCCCACCACATACATCGGACAAACCAACAGAAGAATAAGTGCACGCATTGAAGAACATAAGAACTCAGTCAAAAAAGAGGAACCAACATCTTCCCTGGTCCAACACCTTAAAGCCACAGGACATGAAATTGACTTTAAAAATACCAGAACCATTGCCAAAAGTGAACATTTTAATAACAGAATAATCAGAGAAGCCATCGAGATAGAAAAACGCCCACACAGCATGAACAAGCGAGATGATACCTCCCGCCTACCAGCCATTTGGAAACCCGCCCTTATTGACAAACGACTCCCTAACACAAAAAATGATACCAGACCCACACTCACAAAAACCACACAGGATGTCACCACCACACATCCACGCAAAACGCAAACCCAAAGCCACACCGATGATGAGGCACGACCACAAACCAGAAGCCAGACCAGAGCTGCATCATTAGCCACTTCAAAGCCCTCCAATCCATACACGAAGCAAACTGACACCCTCCATGAAAATGAGGCACGACCACAAACGCGAAGCCAAAAAATAGCAAGGCAGCCCAAAATCTTAAACCCCTCTGCAACTCAGACTAACCTGAGCACAACCAAACATAACACTCCCCCAGCCAATCAGAGCACAACCAACCCCCCAGCCAATCAGAGCACAGCCAACCCCCCAGCCAATCAGAGCACAGCCACGCCCCTAACCAATCAGAACACACCTCCACCCAATCAGAACACAGCCAAGCTCCCACCCAATCAGTTCATACCCCCACTGGCAGTTAAAAGGAAGAAACAGCTAAGACCACACATTGCTGCTCGAAGCACGAAGCTGAAAACACCAGCCTGAAGATGACGAATGGGACTTCGTCGAAACGTCGCCAAGACACTTCCAATTTTACGCGGGAGAAAACCCGAACAACCAAAGTCCTTATATATATATATATATATATATATATAAATTTGGATTGCTAACAAAGAATTAAGGGAGAATGGAATCGCTATTTCGAGCTAATTAGCTCTCATCAGCCAAACATACCCTTCTGAGATTCGAACCTGGGCTGCTTGCACTTTAGGCAGCTGTATTAACCTCTAGGCCCAGGTTCAAGCAGCCCAGGTTCGAATCTCAGAAGGGTATGTTTGGGTGATGAGAGCTAATTAGCTTGAAATAGCTATTCTATTCTCCCTTAATTCTTTGTTAGCAATCCAAATTTTTAAAAAATATAAATGATGTCGCAGTTGTGACTGCTGCCTGTGGATGGCTCTAGATTGAGCTGATTCAGGCAAAAGATTTCTTTCTCCCATATATGAGGCCAGCAGAGTGCATAAAAAAAAAAATACTCAGGCTGAGGTCTTCGGCTTCATGCTAAGTTTCTCCTTAATTCCAGGTTGCTTCTGTCTTTGATCAGTTTCCAACCATTGTTTCTTGTCCTGCCCTCTGGTGCTTTGGTAATATGTTTGAAATAGATTATAAGTCAATGACTACACATCTTCTGCAGCTTGTATATAATAATCAAATCACACCCATGTTAATAGTTTAAGATAAACTTTCCCTTTCCTGATATTTTCTTCAAAAGGATTGCATAGCACTGTATTTATAAAATGGCATTGTGGGCAATTCCTTTAAATATATATGAAGTTGTATAAGAGAGAATGTTCAAAAAATTATATGTATGCAAACAGTTGGATTCCACTAGTTAGTTAATCTAATGTAAGGATATCAGAACAGAATTGCTAGATCTGATCACTCCTTCAACTAGGGATCCAACAAACTATTATCAAAAATCTCTAAGGCTGAAGGAATTAAGAATTGCCTTTAGTGAGAGAGTTCCTTAAAGTAGGGCCCATTGTTTTGGGGGTCAATATTCAGCAGGAAGGAGCTGTGTTTGGGTGAAGTTAATTCTTCCAAATAATCTTGGCAGTACGGTATGCTTGGTGTAAATAAATAGGTGAAACTTTAATCTGAATATCCCTATTTAGTGAACTTCAGATGCAATGGAACAGTTTTACATCCTAGCATCCCCATGAAATTGTCCATGTCAGCTACATTTAAAATATGTTAGATTTATGTTAATTTTATATAATTTGTGATGATACACATGATTTCCTTAAAGACTCCATTGTGCAAACAATGAAGATTGGCACAAATGATATAATTTCTGATTTTATGGATATTTGGGAATAACAGATGCTACCTTCCTCCCCTAAGTTTCTCTTTACTTCTTTTCTGTCTCCTGAATCTTCCACTTAGCTCACACACGTGCCACAATACCAAGGGTCTTACGCTCTTGTTATACAATGGTTTTCATTTTACCTGTATATTTCCTGATAATCAGTTTTGGTGGGAAGATTCCCTGCAATTATTCATTTATCAATTTTAACAATGGCTCTTCTCTCAGAGAAGAATCAGTTAAACAGTGGAATTAACTGCAGTCAGGTGTGGTGTTGAGCACCAGTTTAGTCCATTTGAAAATAATAGATTTGGATAAATTCATAGAGGATTGGGCTCAATGGTTGTTTACTACCTCCTGAATCATAGGTAGCATGCCTTAAATACCAGCCGGTAGTGAATAACAGTAAAAGAGGGCTGTCATCTCTCTGTGGGCTTCTATGTATGGAAGGTTGAACTAAATGGGAATTGACCCAGTCCAATTCTTATTTTTTTATGGAAAAGAAATCCTGTTCATTTACCCTATTCTTGTGCACTATCCAAACATAAAAGTATGTTCAAGCCACTTCTGGTATTCCAGTCACTGGGTTACCATTTTAAAATTACACTGTATTAATATTAGAACTAGATTTCTCAAAGGATAATTGGTAGGTTTAATTGGTAATGCTATCTGGAAGGGGACAAATGTATCTTTGGTTTGGCTGAGCTTTAAATCTTTCTACTTTGAACCTCTGGCACATAAATGGAGAATGTCTAGTTAATGGGAAATTCAAGCCAGCTCCTCAGCTGGTGCTGATCATTGCTTCATTGACAAGAGCAATCTGGCTCAGTTATTCCAAGGCGATGAATGAAAGCCAACCTTTAGCATCCTTGTGCACCTAAACTTAATTTTCCAAGAGATGGATGTCAGCTGCTGCTCTGCCATGCATTCATAGCTGATGGTTGGCTCTTCATGCCTCACTAAGTAATATTGGCTGAGAAGGTGAGTATTTGGCTGCTCTCTTAGCTGCCATGCTGACATCCACATGGCTGATTATTAGTGAAGCTATAAAATCAGCAAATAATAAAAAAGATAATTGTCTAAGGGTAAAAATATTGTCTTATTTCATGTGTTTAAAGATTATTTTCAGGCTATTGGCTCTCATTGTGACTGTATTAAACAAATCTGCCACCACAAGAGAAACAGAGCAAATAAAACAGTGCAATTTATTGGGATCAAATATTTGCACAGCAATTTTTACTTATCTATACTGATCTCTTTCCAAATTGTAATGGTTTACCCTGTTATTTCCAACAAGTCATTTTCCTAACCCTCATAGATTAGTTCAGAAAAGTGATCTGAGTTTTTTATCTTTTCCAAATTCTAGATAATAGTAATAAACATGCCAGAAACCTGGTGAAGTTAAACCACTATCAGTAATTGGATGTGAGGTACTTGGCAAACCTAAATGCTGAGAATCATGGCACAAAAGCAGAATATAATATTGCACACAGAAACAACATTCCTAAATTGGAAAAATCACATTTCTATATATGAAGTGCTTCTTTTCCAAAATACGATGTATGACATAAAAATTCTTTTGAGATGTGTTTTTGTGCTGATTGCATCAAGTGCAATTATATATACAGAGAAGAACAACCAAGATGATTAGGGGACTGGAGGCTAAAGCATATAAGGAAAGACTGCTGGAATTGGGTATGTCTAGTTTAATAAAGAGAAGGACGACTGGGGACATGATAGCAGTGTTCCAATATCTCAGGGGCTGCCACAGAGAAGAGGGAGTCGAGCTATTCTCCAAAGCACCTGAAGGCAAGACAAGAAGCAATGGATGGAAACTAATCAAGGAGAGAAGCAACCTAGAACTAACAAAAAAATTCCTGACAGTCAGAACAATTAATCAGTGGAACAACCTGCCTCCAGAAGCGGTGAATGCTCCAACACTGGAAGTTTTTAAAAAGAGACTGGACGACCATTTGTTCAAAATGGTATAGGGCAGTGGTGGCAAACCTATGGCACGGTGCCAGAGGTGGCACTCAGAGCCCTCTCTGTGGGCATGCGTGCCATCGCCCCAGTCCTAGGCCTTCAGCTGGGTTTTATAAAACCTTTTCGTTTTAGGTCTCCGCTGCCATGTGCAAAAAAAAAAAAAAGGTTCAATCAGTCAATTTCAACTTCTTGCGGGGAAAAAAAAGATCTTGCAAAGTTGGAATTGATTGATTGAACTTTTTAGTCCCATCTAGTCTGCTGTTACCACCGCAGCCACCCCACCCAACTGGCCCTGCCCAGCCAATTGGCCACACCCAGCCAATGGGCCACACCCACCCGGCACTCGACGATGCATAAGTGGGTTTTGGGTTGCCATTTGGGCACTCAGTCTCTAAAAGGTTCACCATCACTGGTATAGGGTTTCCTGCCTGAGCAGGGAGTTGGACTTGATGACCTCCAAGTTTCCTTCCAACTTTACTATTATTATTATTACCTCCAAGGTCCCTTCCATTATTATTATTATTATTGTTGTTATTATATATGTTATTCACTTGAATGCATCTAATATAGTTAATTAGAAGATCCATGTGTGATGAATTGAACAAAATAGTTGTGGTCACCACTAATACTTAGGAAAGCTAGTTTTAGCTTCCAAGTTCAATTACTTCCACATTTTTGTCCCATCACGCTTTGGAAGTTGTCTTGCTTGGCAATATTTGATAGGTAGAAAATTCTTGTGCACATAGTTTCTAAAATATCTGAGACAAACTAAAATGCTCTAAAGCAGGGGTTTCCAAACCTTGGCAACTTTAAGACTTGTGAACTTCAACTGTCTGTATTGCCCAGTCAGTGAAATTTAGGAGTGTGACAAATTCATATTCACAACAAAGTTTTTTTTAAAAAAACAAAGCAATTAAAACTCTTCTTGTTAAAAAATAATTGGAATTCCAGTTGAGAAAAAAAAGAAATGTTCATGCACAGTTTTTGTGTAACTAATAATGTCTTGTTTGAGAAGGAGGAATAGGAGAAATGGTGCTTTTTTATGCAGTGCACAAACCAGGAATCATACAGTTGAAAAATCTCATTGGATTTTCACTGAACAAAATAAATTTCAGAAACTACATGTTGCATTTAGTTACCTCTAATATTTCTACCTGGGTTACAATTCCACCAGGTCCATGGCCCAACAGATGGCCTTAACTAATGAAAAACACCCTTTTAATTAGTTTGTTTGAAGATGCCTGTTTACCTTGGAGGGAGCTTCCAATGTAGTATAAGGGACTGGCATGCATGTTGCTGGCTTCCAGCAGTTGCCATCTGCTTGGTGACAGACAGTGGCTAAGGGGAAACCATTTGCATTTCTTCCTTCAATGAGCTGGAATGAGTAGTGGAATCAGAGAACTTGAGGAGATGATTGGGTTGGGTGAGAGAAGGAACTTTATTTACTGCTGGAACCAGCATGAAGACTGTGATATTCTTCTTTCCAGATGACAACTGCTTACTTTACTATTGCTAACACAAGTTTCAAAAATCTACTTTAAGGAAAGGAAAGAAGAATTTCACAGTTTTCATGCTGGTTCCAGCAGTAACAAAGTTCCTTCACTCACCCAACCCAACCACTTCCTCAAGTTCTCTAGCTCCATATATATATGTTTATTTCTCAGAAGTTCTGATATTGGCTTCTTATACTGAACACACACACCCCTTCATGCATACATATCCTGTTTGGGATATGTGTGTTCAGTATAAGAAGCCAATACCAGTTAAATATAAGAAACCAATACGATAACTAAAAGTTATGTTAAACATTTCTGAATATAAAAGGGCAAGGTGAGAAATGAGAATCATGGAGCTTGAAGGCCATTTATGTAGGCTATTGAATCCAACCTGCTACTCAGTGCAAATCCAAATCAAATGTCCTGGACAAATGGCCCCCTGATTAGCCCCCAGTTAAACACATCCAATGATGGCAACCAAGCATGATTTTGTGTTCATTAAATAAGAATCTGCCTTCCTATCCCTTATATCTTTTATTTTGGAATATGAGACAACAGGTCATTACCACCTACTATGCAGCATTCTTTCTGATATCTGAACAATACTATCAAAATGTTGTTTAATTTTCTTTTTTAAAAGTTAGGGATACCCACATTTCAGTCTTTATTCATCATGTTTAGCTTCTAGAACCTGGATAATTTTTGTTGGTCTATTTTGAAATAGTTCCAATTTCTCTAAATCCTTTAAAAATATGATGCCCAGAACATAAAAAGGGGTCTTGCAAAAGCAGAATAAAGTAGAAGAATGTTCTGCTGGAAGAAACACTAATTCTGCTGAATAATATTTCTGCTGGAGCCTGAAATGACATTTTTCTTCTTTGCAGCTACATCACACTATTGGCTCATATTCAGTTTGCAATCAATTTGCAATATCTTTTTCCATCTCCAGTTTCTTCCTTTATGTATTCTAAGTGAAGTGATCAGCATTTCTCTCTATTAAGTTTTTATTATCTGTGCCTAGTTCACCAAATTATAAAGACTGATGTGACTTTACCCAATTTGGTATTATTTGCAATTTGATAGGCATTTCCGCCACAATAAGCAGAGAAATAGGAGATGGAAGTTTAACTTTACAGATTAATAAGGTGGGGGAAAAGAAGAGAGAACTTTGTTACAGGTGTTATATGCATTGCATGTCAGATTTCCTCCAAATATCTTATTTTTTACAAGCCATCTGGGAATACAAGCAGTCCTTGACTTATGACCATTTATTTACTGCTATTCAGAGTTACAATTGCACT
The DNA here is from genome assembly GCF_016545835.1 of Crotalus tigris. Taxonomy (NCBI): domain Eukaryota; kingdom Metazoa; phylum Chordata; class Lepidosauria; order Squamata; family Viperidae; genus Crotalus; species Crotalus tigris. The sequence goes on along the minus strand of NW_024098094.1, from coordinate 9,332 downwards.
GAAAAAAGTGACTTATAGATTGATCTTTGCATTTTGCACTTAACGACTGTCACATGATCAGAATTCAGTTGCTTGGCAATCAGCAGTACTTACAATGGTTTAAGCGTCCTGGGGTCACACGATTGTCATTTGCAGCCTTCCCAGCCAGCTTCCAATAAGGAGAATCAATGAGGGAAGCCAAATTTGCTTAATGACTGCCATGATTCACTTAACAGTGGAAAAAAGATTGTAAAATTGGGTGCAACTCACTTAACAACTGCCTTGGTTAGCAGTGGAAGTTGTGGTTATAAGTAGTGAATGACAGAAAGGCATACAGGTGGTCCCAGTATAAATTATGGATCACCTTTTCTTTCTGTCATTCTAGTGCCCTGTTTGTTAGCATAAGATAATACATTAGTCCTACCTATCATCTTTTCCTCCCTTAGAATGAGAAGGCAAGAATACATATTAAAGATTTGTGAAAAAAACAGAAATGTGAGATAAAAGTGACGGTAGAGCATAGACATGGTATTAAGACAATAACAGTTAGTGAATATAAATGTTTAAGCTGTGGTGGCACAGTGGTTAGAATGCAATATTTCAGGCTTACTCTGTCCATAGCCAGAGTTTGATCTTGACTGGCTCAGGATTGACTCAGCTTTCCATACTTCCCAGGTTCGTAAAATGATGACCCTTATTTGACCCAGAGCCAGCATTTTGGGGGCAATAAGTAAACCACTTAAGAGGGTGCTTTAAACCACTATGGAGCAGTATATAAGTTTAAGTGCGATTGCTATTAACTTGAATTCACAATCCAATTGTCAGTTATGCCTAATGTCTAAAAGAATGTTGTCCTTTAACATTTACATGACAGAAATCCTTGTCTATTCAGTGGGATTTTAATTGCATACTTCTGGACCAAATTTTGAAGAGGCCAGAAGTAGGTTGAGCATTTATAGAGATTTATTTTGGGTTTCCAGATGTTGAAAGCACTATTTTCAGAAGATGATAATTTGGAACATACCATCATGGACAGACCCTGAATTCCTGGTTAGCCCAATAGAAGATCAGCCCTCTCTTGCAAATGGATTGAGGCTCTTAAAATATGGTTAAATAGCATAATCCTTACACTGCAATATACAAAGGTTGATATATAAAGTGGTGATTAGCTCCTGGTGGACTAAAAGATATTTCAAAACATCCTGTTTTGACAGTCTGCTAATTTCTAAAACTTGGTTCTTTAATTTTCCATGATGTAAATACCGAGGTAAATAATTTCCACTATTTTCTTGAGAAATGCTTTTTCTACAGATATATTTTTTTAATTATTTAGCTTTCCCCTGAAACCCTGCTTGGGTGAGGTGAATAATATTGGCGTGTTGAAGATGGAGAGCACAACTTCCATTGAAAGGCATTCTGCAGCTTGAGAGTAAAAGAGGAGAAGATGATGTATTAGTGCCATTGGACAACAATTTGCTACAATGGCTAGTGTGTAGCATTAAGAAGATCCAGGTTGATCTTGATATGTAGTCTTGAAGTAGGGAAAGAGATTAAGATTAAGATTTTCCTATTGCACTGGAGTTTTTGCAGGATAAAATGGAACCTTCCATCCCCAAAAAGTAACTTGAAGGAATCACATGATAATTATGATTGTATTTTATACAGTTCTTAGAAATTGAAAGATGGGAATATTTGTAGCTCAGAGTTGAACAACAGAGTTGTTTTCTTGCAGACATTTTACTGATAATCTTATCTAATTTGCTAATGAAACATTTGCAAGAAAACAGCCAAGCTCAGAGAGCACCAAAGATTCCACAGTTCTTAGAAATGAATACAACCTCTCTGAGAAATTTCATACTATAAATACTACTATGTTTCTTTGTTGTTGTTGTTGTTGATAAAAAGGGGAATTAATATTCCACCTTACACTGATAGATTTAATCTCAGTTAAATCTGAGAAATGTGATCTATGAAACCTGGATTTTTACTACTAAACATGCAGCAGAATGAGGATATGAGGTATGTTCTTGAGCATCACAGTAACTATATCAGAATGATTACATATAAATCGGGTTATTTCCTGGTTTATGTTCCTCAAAAGAAAAACAAAACAGCAAAGCCTGCTTATTCATATCCCAACTGGTTTCCATCTTTCCACAGGTTAAGGTAATTTCATTCTGTAGCAAAATTCTATTTTATATTTAGCAATAAAACTCATAGCATGTTAGTTTGCCTTGATTCATTGCAAGCACATAATGCAGATAAAACGGAGAGTGTGAGAAACCAACTCCATGGTAGCTCAGTTTATATGGCTCAAAAATACATCAGTAATGTTTAGATTAAGATTTGAAATTTCAGACTTCTGGTTTGACTTCGTGGTATAACGAGCATAGGAAGACGGGGCTCCGCCTTCTGTGGTCAATTTCATCCCGCGGGGGACCCTAAAAATAATTGAAATTCACCCCGAAGAGGCGATGGTGTAGGAGAGGACCCTCGTTGATCACAGGAGGGTGGCAGTTCTTACATTTGATCTGAAGAAGCCCTCCAAACTGGCGGGGGAAAGACTGGCTACATTCAAGTGGCCAGTCAGAAGTTGCTGAAATCAAAGAAAATAAACACTAACCAGCAACTTTCAAGCAATGTGGATGGAACTCTGTGAGACCCTATACTCTCTTATGATTTTAAGACTTTTTCCTGGAAAAAACCACCCAAAGCCAAGAATCCTCCCTGATGAGAGAGGGAAGGGGAATTTCCACCCCATTCCCTCAGGAAAAGAGGGTTTGAATAAAGGAAGCTTTTGATTACCCAAATATAACTTATTTTGAGAAATTATAAGCAATAGAAATATTTTGAGTACTGATAGGAAATTAAAATTAAAAAAGCGGGAAAAACAGGATATTAATTGAACAAATGGATATTAAGTGCAAATGCAATTAAGATATATTTTGGTTAGAAAAGATATTTTAAACCGACACTATTGATATTATTAGGAAAATGTAACAAAGATGTTGATTGCCAATTGTATATGTATTAACAACAATAAGAATTGTATTTGCCTAGTGTGGGAAAATGTGGACTACCGGAAGAAGAGAGGAAACATTGGATGGTGTAATATTGGGCCTAGACTGAAGAAGTTAATATGTACCATTGAATTACTAATGGACCCAGACAATCATTGTTTATTAAGTACTTACAATTATAAAACTAGAACATTAATAAAATATTTATAAAAAAAGATTTGAAATTTCAAACGGCTTATAAAGGAAAGTAATTCATTGTAGCTGAGCAAAATAAATCTAATTTCCATGGTAGAATGTTTATTGATATGCTTGTAGTCATCTCTTCACATGTGATCAGTGTGCCTTTACTTTGTGTAGCCTTATTGGTATTCCTTCTCTATGAGTAAGGTTTAGTACCTTTAAAAGAAATTTTTTTGCTTGATTTTATGTAATCCTAAATTAAGTACATATGACTATGAAGAAAGGATGAATTAAACAATAGTAATAACAATTGATCTGTGCCATTCATCTCCAAAGCAATTGATTTTGTTGTGTACCTCAATAACAATAATATTAGTAATAATAATTTATTTGCTTATCATGGAGCGATGATGAAATGAGTAAGCTTTCTCTGTCTCTATACCTATGATTTTCTGAGAAGCTGGCTACTTGCCTGGAGCTTTGGAGGAACCTTTCCAGCTGTGCTTTTCTGAATATTTTATTTTTAATATGATAAAGTCCTTTCGGCCTAGGGTAGAAATAGAACATGAGATTTATGCACCAATGTATTTATTCTAAGCTCACTATGGACAGCTTTCAAAGAAGATTACTCAGATCATGGAGGACAAGTTTGCTGGTGACCATATGCCATGATTTATTCTTTCTTTGCTTAATTTACAGCAATTTGTATGCCAACCCCTTGTCATGTTTATGTGGAAATTCTATACTCAAAGTCTCCATTAATTTATATACTACATTGATATGCTATCTTTCCTTCAGGAGCTTAGGTTGGCATACACAGTACCCACTCACTGCCTTTATCTTTATAATAACCTTCTGAGATCAGATAGGTAGGGAGAGTGACTAAAAATTATACAGTAGTGTCAGGTCTGAGTGGAGATTTGAAACTGGATCTCCTTGGTACTAAATCAAAACTCCAGTTGGAACATTATGTTGTCAGTCTGTATATCAGAAGCAGACTTCCTACTGTAGCATTTTCCATGCACATAGCCATAGACCAGTGGTTCTCAACCTGTGGGTCGGGACCCCATTTGGGGTCGAACGACCATTTCACGGGGGTCGCCAAACAATGCAGTCCGCCATTTTTTCCCCCTTTTCCTTAGCTGTGTTACTCCCTTTTATTCTATTGGCTTTTGAAAGCCAATAGAATAGACTCTCTTGAATAGAGTCAATTCTATTGGCTTTCAAAAGCCAATAGGAATTGTCCAGGCTGTCTCTGCCCTGCTGAGCCCGCCAAAAGTCCCATTCTGCAAACGGTGCTGCACCAGTTGAGTAGTCCTCGACTTACGACTGGTTGAGTAGTCCTCGACTTACGACCAGTTGGGGGTCGCGACATTAAAAAGTTTGAGAACCACTGCCATAGACTATTGTTGCTATAACAATCTAACAACTTTCACACCACTGCAAGAAATCCTCAACTTACAATCATATGTTTAGTGACCAAAGGTATAACGACATTGAAAAAAAATGACTTATGACCGTTTTTCATACTTATGACTGTTGCAGCATCCCCATGATCACATAACCAAAATTCAGATGCTTTGCAATTGGCATGGATTTATGATAGTTGCAGTGCCCTGAGGTCATGTTATCACCTTTTGCAGCCTTCTGTCAAGCAGTCAATGGGGAAGCCAGATTCATTTAACTACTGTGTTACTAACTTAACAACTACAGTGATTTGCTTAACAATAGTGGCAAGAAATTTTAGCACTGGAAATTTTGGGCTCAGTTGTGATCATAAGTCAAGGACTACTAGTATTGTTTCCATTCCCCAATCTCTGAAAAGCTGTTTGATTATGATTTGTTATAGGCTTCACTTAAAATGTTGAGAACAAGGATGAAATAATTTAATTTTATCGCTGCAATGTTCTAATCTAAACTACTGCAGGGTCAGAATAACAGATACCCACTCCCCCCCCCCCCGGAAAAGAGAAAATAAAATGCTTGCAGATTGACCCAATCCAGTCATTTTATATTCTGTGCATTTCTATAGTCATATGAAAAATAAATGTGGCTCCTTTGGGCTGCTAAACTGTCAATTTCTCCCCCTTAAAAGACTTGCTAAAGTGGTCAAGAAACCCAGAAGAATAGGAACAGAAGTTCCTATACATAGGGAAATGGACCCATTTTGTTGAGCCAAAGGTTCCTAACAGTTGAAACAAGCAATCTTGAAAAGGCACTCACTAAGGTTTGAGCAAAGATGAAAGTCCCTTGTTTCCCAGAGCTCATAACCCACCAGAGACTACTGTCTTACAGTCTCCATCTCAGAAGCAACTGTCTGGAGCTCGTGTGGTTATCCCAAGTAATCTCCCTGTTGAGAGAAAAATTACGAAGAGACGGACTAATTGCCAGCTCTTCATTCTGCTGCAGTTATTTGCTACACTGTCTTCAGTTCACCATTTCTTCCCCAGAAGTCCTATGTTGGAACAACTCGATTGGATTAGTTTAATTCCTTGTTTGTAGCTCTGCCAGCATCCTTTATTACAGTGAACCTTCAGCTTCTCAATGTCACATTAAGAATGATCTCTGCCTCCATCAAAATGAACAAATTAAACAATCCAGATGTCTCTTCGTTGGCTCCTTGTTTTAACTAAATTGATTACAACATTTGTTTATCTCTGAAGGAAGTCTGCATGGATTTGGTCCTTAACTGTCTGATTGAACACTTCAGCTTCCATTCAAAACACAAATGGTACAAACTCCTTCCTTGGAGAGATTTCTCAGGCCTTAACTGATTTATGTACTCTACCCTCCCCATCCCCTTGCTCTCTCGCACACAGTCTTTTGTGTGTTTTTGTTTTCTTATTTTTTGTGTCCTGGACTTCAACAAGCACCTTTATTATACTTCTACTGGCTGCTCTAATATTGTTGCAGTGATTATGTTAATTGTTCATTGGTAAGCTACTTTGACAAGTTCTGAAAGGAAAAGCAGCCAAAGCATCTAAATATTCTATCTATCTTTCTGTCTGTCTATCATCTCTCATCTCTCTGTCTCTGTCTCTCTGTTTGTCTCTGTCTTTCTCTGTCTGTCTGTCTCTGTCTCTGTCTTTCTCTCTGTCTGTCTATCTGTCTCTGCCAAATATAATTCAGTCTGTTCTGCGTTTTGCTCTAATCTAGGAGCATGTTTTGCAGGCAGACGTCACATACTGTGAGAACTATAAATTCAAAATTTGTGGCTGGCAAAGAGTTAGTGGGAGACTAGTATAGCTTGTGTTCTCCAATGTTCTCTGCATGCTCCAGGAAACATCTAAGAGGGGTGACCCACCCTGGAAACATGCAAGAAGTGGGAAACCGAGAACTGGAAAACCCGCCCCCTTCCCTCCCCTTGAAGAGAATTGCGCACCCCCAGGGAACCGAGAGGTGTATGAATCATGGAGAGGGGACGACCCCCATACTGAGGACTCTAGGTGGAGGGGAGAGTGGCAGTCAACCTAAAGATGTTATGAGCCCTAGCGATGCCGTTGGAAATGCTCCCATTGATAAGAAAATGAAAGTTAGTGGGGCAATATTGGAGAACGGGAGTTATGATAAGATAATTGCAATGAAATATTGTGATGTAGGAGAAAGCAATGAGGTGGCAACTGTGAAAAAGGACTATGGAAAGAGGGAAGGTTGGAGGAGAATGAGGAGGGGGAGTATCAGGAAGGAGGATGAGGAAAACAAACAGTGAAAACATACAGACTCCCCCAATCCACGGCCACATGAGGAGGGGGGTGGGGACAAGGAAACAAGGAAAGGAAAGCAAGAAAATAATGATCAGCAACACGGAAACTCCGATCAGAGTGCAGGTGGATTGGCTGGGACTTGTAATGAGGTCCAGGAGCCGTGCGCAAAGAATGCCATATCCATAAATAGCCTCCCCCATCGACTGGAAGCTACCCTGACGATGTTGGCAGTTGCCGGCAAAAGCTTGGTATTTTAACTTATTAAAACTTTTTATAGTTTTATAATTTCCTGGTGTTCTTGCATTTTTGCTAGTTAAACATGAGTTATATATATATATATATATATATATATATATATATATATATATATATATATATATATATATATATATATATATATATGTATGTATATGTATATAATGCTGTATGTTACACCCTGTTGCCCAAGTATGGGAGAGAGAAATCTTTTGCCTTGTATCAGCTCAAACTAGAGCCATCCACCGGCAGCAGTCACAACTGTGACATCATATACATTTCTAAAATTTGGATTATATATACGTAGACGACACCTTCATAATCTGGCCACATGGGAAAGAAAAAGTGGACAACTTCCTCACACACCTCAACAGCCTACACCCCAAAATACAGTTCACCATGGAAACAGAAGCTAACAACCAACTTCCCTTCCTGGATGTCTTAGTCTACAAGAAATCCAATGGCTCCCTAGGACACACAATCCACCAGAAGAAAACACACACAAACTGCTATCTGCACGCTCTCTCACACCACCACCCAGCACAGATCAACTCCGTAGCCAAGACACTCATCTCCAGAACAAAATGCTTAGCTGACGAACAACACCTAAAACCCGAACTACACACTCTCACCAATGTACTAACATCCAATGGATTCCATAGAAATAAGATTACAAACCTAATCCAAAAAGAAACCCCCACTAAAATCCAAGACAAAGAACAAAAAAACGGCAAAGCCCTCCTCCATACATAAAAGGCACCACAGACAGAATCAGTAAGATCCTCCATAAACACAACATCAAAACAGCATTCTGCACAAACAGAAAAATATCCACCATCCTTAGAAACCCCAAAGATAAAATTGAGTTAGAAAATCAAGGAGTATATGAAATCCCATGTTGTCTTTTGACAATGACAAAATTTGGATCCAAATTTTAGAAATGTATATGATGTCACAGTTGTGACTGCTGCCTGTGGATGGCTCTAATTTGAGCTTATACAAGGCAAAAGATTTCTCTCTCCCATATTTGGGAAACAGGGTGTAACATACAGCATTCTAGATAACTCCTCCCCTGTTTCTTCCCTCCCTAACACAGCTGGCAAAAGTGAGACAGAGCCTGTGGCCTAGAGGTTAATACAGCTGCCTAACATGCAGACAGCCCATGTTCGAATCTCAGAAGGGTATGTCTGGTTGAAAAGAGCTAAAGAGTTCGAAATAGCTATTCCAGTTCTCCCTTAATTCTTTGCTAGCAATCCAAATTATATATATATATATATATATATATATATATATATATATATATATATATATATACACACACACATACATACATACATATATACATACAAATTTCTTTTTTGTTGACAAAGAGTTAAAGAGTTAAGTGGGAGACTCTTTGTCAACAAAAAAGAAATTTGGATTTTTAATGTATCGCAGTAGCGACTTAAGCCTGCTTAACACCCCTAGTTTGGGGGGTTGCACGGCAAGAGTAATTATAAGTAGAACTGCAGTATAGCAGTCAAAATACCAAGGTGCATTAATCAGACCAGCCTGTCCAGAAAAAACTCTCTGTATATACATACATACATACATATATACATACATACATACATACACATATATCTACACACACAAATGTCTATATCTATATATTGTCCTTAATATCATTAAAAATGTGAATCCTGGGCATATCAATAAAAATATAAGAAAGGCAAACACCAGGATAAAAATAAACAGGACTTTTTAATATAAACAAGCCTGTGAGTAAAAAAAGTTACTTACTGAGCTTTCATCAACCAAACTACTGACGTCATCAGAGTTTAAATGCTAGGTGATAGGGAGCTTGCCTATATACAGCTGCCTGTCTCTGAGCCCGGCTCCTCGAGCATCATTGGCCCATTAGCTATGTTACTCTGCAATGTGTTAAATTGATTCTCATCTGGCAGCCTGTTGGTGGATCTGATGATTGTAGCTCCCTCTCTCTGATCCTGCAAAGAACAACTATTCAGATGTTCCTGCTTCATAGTCCCCCCTCCTTTTTTGTCTCTCCTTCCAAGCCGTTTGTCATCTCCTCCCATAGCAGCTCTTGCTGCCTCACCTGCAGTCCTGCAGCCCTATCACTCCAGTCCTGCCAGTTGCTATCTCATTGTGGTGTCACCCGGCCCCCTCCTCTTTTGCCAGTTTGCTATCCTCC
>NW_024098093.1:0-144138 GCF_016545835.1 Crotalus tigris | reverse complement strand
GAGTAGAGAAAACTGATGGACCGATGACTAGATCGAGAAGCCGGGCGCAGAGCCATCTGGCAATATAAAAAGGACTCCCAGTAATCTTGTATTACGCTCTGATGATGTCGGCAGTGTTGGCCGACGAAAGCTTAGCTTTAGCTTTTGTATTAAACAGTTTTTGTTTTAATATTATCCTGGTGCTCAGACTATTTTATTTCTATTGTATGGATTTACCCAGGATTCACATTTTTTGGTATAATTAGGGAATGAATATATATATATATATATACATATATACATATATACATACATACATACATATATATGTATATGTATGTATGCAAAGAACAACTATATATACATATGTGTGTGTGTGTGTATGTGTATGTATGTGTGTGTGTGTATATATATATATATACATATATATATATATATACACACACATACATACACACACACACACACACACACACACACATATATATATAGTTGTTCTTTGCAGGATCAGGGAGAGGGAGCTACAATCATCAGATCCACCAACAGGCTGCCGGATGAGAATCAATTTAACACACTGCAGAGTAACATAGATAATGGCCGATGACATGCTCGAGGAGCGGGCACAGAGACAGGCAGTTGTATATAGGCAAGCTCCCTAATCACCTAGCATTTTAACTCTGATGACATCAGGAGTTTGGCTGATGAATGCTCAGTAAATAACCTTTTTACTCACAGGCTTGTTTATATTAAACAGTCCTGTTTATTTTATCCTGGTGTTCATTTTTCTTATATTTTTATTGATATGCCCAGGATTCGCATTTTTAATGATATTAAGGATATATGTAGGTCTTTGGTTGTTCGGGTCCTCAAAGCACGAAGCTGAAAACATCAGCCTGAAGATGACGAATGGGACTTCGTCGAAACATCGCCAAGACACTTCCAATTTTACGCGGGAGAAAACCCGAACAACCAAAGACCTATATACAAACACCCGCGAAAACCTCAGAAAACAAATATATATACAGCCCACATATTTATTAAAGGTAAAAAAGGATATATGCAGTGTTATCTTCATTTTTAGATGTCAAAGGGGTCTCTCTCTCTCTCTCCTTCCTCTCTCTCCCTCTCTCTTTCTGCCCTTGGTCTGCCAGTCCTCTTCCCCCACTCAGTGCGTGTGTGTTTGTGTGTGTGTGAAAGAGAGGCACTTGCGCATCCTCTCTCCCCTTCCCTCCCTTTCTCTCTCTCTCTTTCTCTTTCCTCTCCCTCTTTCACTTTCCTCTTTCCTCTTTCTCTTTCCTCTCCCTCTTTCTCCTTCCTCTTTCTCTCTTTCCTCTCTCTCTCTCCTCTCCCTCTCTCTTTTCTCTCCCTCTCTCTCTTTCTCTCTTTTTCTTCTCATCGGTGCTTTTCTCCTGCCCTTGCTGCGTCTCTGCAGAGGAAAGTGAGCCAAATAAGAATGTCCGCAGTATGTCAGCTTGCTGGAGAACAAGCTGGCCAGCTAAAGAGAGAGAGAGAACGAAAGGCAGACGGCGCCGAAGGGGCGGGGAGGGGGCAGGAAGCAACAGAACGTACTGAAAGGCGCCCAGGGCACCACGGATCTGCCCAGGAAGACGCGTGACCGGCTCGGCTGCCCAGGAAGCGGCCCGGAGACAGCCCAGGGAGCGATGCCCCTGCCGGCCGCTGCCCCAGGCGGGACTCCACGCTGCCCAGGCTCACCCTCCACTCATTGGATGTAGCCCCGGGTGCCCCTCTTGCCCTGGCGCCCTCCCAAGCTGCCCGGCGGGCAGCAGGAAGAATGGGAGGAGGACGAGGGTGAGGAAGCTGCCGCTGGTGCCGGTCCCTGGAGGAGGCGCCCCCTGCGGGTCCGGCCGGGGCTCTTCTGCCAGTGTCCAGCACCTCCGGCCAGAAGTTTCTGCAGGCCATCATCATCGGTGTGAAGGGCGGGAGCCGCGCGCTGCTCGAGTTCCTGCACATCCACCTGGGCATGCGAGCTGTTGGGGCAGAGCCGTACTTCTTTGACCGCTGCTATGAGAAGGGGCTGCTCTGGTACAGGTAAGCCAGGGGGGCATGCCACTTGCCCCGCGGCCGCTTCGCGATGGTGCTCCATGGACTCAGAGCCTCCTCCATCTCCCCGCCATTGACCCTCCGTCTTCGGCTCTGCTGCTGGTTGGAAAATGCCTCCCCCTTTCTTTCCTTCCCCCTGATCTTCTGCTCACCTCACATTCTTCTCTGACAAGCTGACTGGGCTGGCTTTAAATCAGCTCTCCTCTCCTGCCATTGCTGCACCTCCCTCTTCCTTCCCAGCAGCCGGAACTCCAGTGCACCGTCCCAGCCAGTGGGGCCAACGGTTGTGCCAGCTGGGGATTGCAGGGGCTGCTCTCGGGGCCGTGACTTGCAGGAGGGCTGGCCCACCTGCCGGGGGCCACTCCCAGGGGGAAGCCCGGGGCTTCCCGCTGGCTCCCCGGCCACGTGCGCCTCGGATGGGACCAGCCTGGGAAAGGGACTTCCTGGCTATGCTTCTCCCAGGGTGTGGTGTACCCGGGCACAGGGCCAATCAGGAGCTCTGCGAGGGGGCAAGTCCGAGAGAGAGAGAGAGAGGGGGGGGAGGGGGGAAGGGAAGCGCAAGTGCCTCTCTCTGTCTCTCTCTGCAAATGGCGGAGGAAGCTGAGAGCCACAGCAGAAGGCTCAAAGAGCCACATGTGGATCCAGAGCCATGGGCTGCTGACCTGTAACCTAGCTCTCTGGAAAACCCTCTGGGAAAGAAAAGAGAACAATCATCAGCAAGGTTGATGGCCTCAGTTGATAGGTGTTTTATTGCAAGACCTGAAAGACCACATTAGGGACAGATCATCATGGAGGTTATGTATGTGGCCATTAAAGTTGATACCTACTTTATGGCACATCAATCTTTTGCAAATTTTACTGATTTGTTTATATTTAGTGTTATGGTTTTTCTTCTTGTTCGTACTACATGTTATCAAGTTTCCTACACTATTTTAATCACATTTTCCAATATCATACAATGAGGATAGTGTGACTGGTATTTCACTTAATGTTGCTGAGGAAAAAAAACATTGTAACAAATTTTATAAAAGCCATATGTGATAAGAAATGTAATGGCAGAACTAAAGAGCCTCTTGATGAGGGTGAAAGAGAGTGCAAAGATTGGCTTGAAACTTCTACATTAAAAAAACTAAGATCATGGCATCCAATCTCCTTACTCCCTGGCAAATAGAAGGGAAAGAAATGAAGCATTGACAGATTTTATTTTCTTGGGTCCCAGATCACTGCAGATGGTAACTGCAGCCATGAAATTAAAAGACACTTGCTCCTTGAGAGGAAAGATGTGGCAAATTTAAACAGTACATTAAAAAGCAGAGATATCTTGCCAATAAAGATCAGTACAGTCAAAGTTATGGTTTTTCCAGTAGTAATATATGGTTGTGAGAGCTGGGCCATAAGGAACACTAAGCAAAGAAGAACTGGTGCTTTTGAAATGTAGTGCTGGAGAAGACACTTAAAAGTCCCTTGGACTGCAAGTCAGTCAATTGTAAAGGAAATCAATCCTGATTGTTCTTTGGAAGGAGAAGCTGAAGTTCAAATACTTGTCCACCTAATGAGAAGTAGGAAAAGACACTGATGTTGGGAAAGACTGAAGGCAAAAGGAGAAGTGGACGGTAGAGGATGAGATGGTTAGATCAGGCTTTTCAACCTTTTCACCAACTGTACCACTTTTAGGATATAGCAATATTTGAGTACCACATAGCAAGGTGTCAAAAACTTGATGACCAAAAAAAAAAAAAAACTGTTCAAAGTTGCAATTGCACTGAAATGACTTATGACCATTTTTCACACTTATGACCATTGCACCTTGCCCAGGGTCATGTGATTTATATTTGGATGCTTGGCAACTGATTCATATTTATGATGGTCAGTGTCCCAGGGTCATGTGATCTCCTTTTGCAACCTTTTGACAAGCAAAGTCAATGGCAGGGGTGCTGGTGGGCAAGTGCTAAGGTGGGACTTCCCTCTCTCCTTTCCTGCCTCCCTCTTTCTCATGCCCACCTCCTTCTGAAGGAAGAATTTGAACCCCCCCCCCATATTTTCTCTCTTCCATATATTCACCAAACAAGGAAAAGCCTCCAGAGACAGAAAAGACAAGCTGCTGAGTGAACTAGCTTAAAAAGACATATTCCCCTTTAAGAATTAGTTACTGGCTAGAAAGAAAGTTAAGGAATGCAGCTGGCAGTTAAGAAAAAAAATGTAGTAAGTATTGGCTGCCAGCTAAGGCAGCCTCCCCAAATGGCTCCATTCGTAAGTAAAGGAATGCTACTGGCAAAATCCATTCAGGAGAAAAATACTTCAAAATCCCTTGCAACAAAACTTATAGCTAACAATAGCAGAGCAATAGAAACTAACAGGAGACACCAGCCATTAGCCAAATAGAAATTGCCAAATACTCCTTAAGAATACAAAGCCCTCATTGCACAAATCCCAGAACTTCAAAGTCACAAAAGCAGATAAGAATCTTTCCACTCTCCATCTCCCTCCCCTCTGCCTCACCTCCAGCCATTGCTGCTTTTTTCATTCCTCTTGGAGCGTGACCCCTCCCCTGCTGCATTTCTTGCCTATTTGTTGCTGCCAGCACAGGTGGCTGCCACAAAAGTTATAGATTGGCTCATGGCCAGCCTGCTTGATCTCTTCTCCTCTTCCCTCACCCTCCTCCTTCCCCTTCGGTGCAGCTAGAGCTGACTCCACCTCCTTCCCAAGGCTGATTCTTTTTCTCTCTCTCCCTCTCCCACCCAAACTGCCTCCTTTTATAGCGTCTCCTGTCTCCACCCCCTCCTCCTCCTTTCTCATGGGGGAGGGTGAGCCAGAAGTGAGCCTGGGGCCTTTGCCTTGCCCCAGCCACTCTGCAGCTCCAGAGGACTCTCTTTAAGTCCTTGCCTGAGCTGTATATGGCTGCAAACCACCTGCCACTCATTAATGTACCACAAGTGATATGGTACCACCGGTTGAAAAGCCCTGGGTTAGATAGTGTCATCAACACAATAACATGAATTTGGACAAACTCCCAGAGACAGTGGAGGACAAGGGAGTCTAGCGTGATATGATCCATACGATTGAAAAAAGTTGGACACGACTTAGTAACTGGACAATAACAAAATGTGGTAACAACAGAGGTTCAAGGCCTTGTAGGTTGAAGGAAGAAAGCAATAACAATTAAATAATAGAGAACCTTAGGGAGGTCATCAGAGGCAAACATAAGATTTCTGGATGTGTACTAATTTCCATAACTGAATTAATTTTTAAACTCAAGCTCCTTCCCTTAGTGCTTTGAAATAGCCTGAAGTCTATGGAGATTCTCAGTCATCTAGGTCAGGGGTCCCCAACTTTTCTTGGTTGGCAGCCTGGGGCAGGTGGAGGCACATTTATGCATGTGAGCATGAATGTGCGCGCACGAACGGGGCTGTGATTGTGCATGTGATGCATGTGATGCAAATGGGGCCACGAGCGAACACTACAATACTCGGAAGACAATAGCACCTGTGCAATGCTTGCATGAGTGGAGATGTTGCGCTTGCAGCGACGATAGCACCAGAATGATGCCACGATGCTAGCACGTGGGGGGGTGGTGCACTCATGGCGACACTAGTGTCCACACGATGCTCATGGCATTGCTAGCACCCGTGCAATGCCACGGTAGCGTGAGAGGGGGGTGAGCTTGTGGCAACGCTAGCAACCATGCAATGCCACAACATTGTTGGATGGGAAGGCAGTTGGAGGCTTGCAAGCTCCCACTGATTCCCACCACTATACATGCCTGAACTTCATTGGGTAGATGAGTGGCTATAGGGACCCAGTGGGATGGGTGGATGAGCTCTGCAATCCATCATAAGAATGAATGACTGTGGGGATGCTGCAGCCACCATAATTTTGAAAGTTGCAAGTAGCTTTGGGGAAGTCTGTTGTAACTTCGAATGGTCATTAAGCAACCTGTTGTAAGTTGAAGACTACCTGTGTTGTGTATAAACAGAGAGCAAATCCCACTCCCTTCTAGTACCAAAGATGTTATCTTGTTGAGTAAACAATTAATCAGAAAAAGCCCCAAAGAATCTGCAGAAAAAAAGAGAGAGACAGGACAAAGAGAGAAAGGGGGAAAAAGCAAATAAATGCTTATAAAATACAAATGAATTGGTCTCTTAGAAGCTCTAAGTGTTCAGTCTCTAAATAGAAATAGTCAGGGTTCAAGAATCAAAAACATAACTGGCTCCAAACGGAAGAGGCAACTTGAGGCGAAAAACGCCTCTATGTCATTTGGAACTGTTATGTTTTGAATCATACTCCAAATTCTCAAGAAAAAATAAAACAAGGAGGATTCTTTTAATTACCTTCACTTGAAGTTTTGTTTCGCTGTCTTGGTCCTTTTGTTGCCTGCTGCTTTGATAATCTTGCAGAATTTTCATTCTTAAAAATGTACATAAAAGCATGTAGTGCATGTCTATTGTCTAGGTCCATATGTGTATGTGCATGAATGAGTGTATGTATGCGCACACACACACACACGCACACACACACCATGCAGGCATTTTTAGAATATTACTTTTTTTCCATTTTCTGAATGTATAAAGGTATCATAGGTAGTCAGATTTTAAACAACCAAGTTATAAGGAGAACTGAGTCTTTAGTAACGTACTCTGTACAATTTGGATGTATCTCTATTTTCTATAATTCAAGCAATGGTAGAAAAACAATGTGGTCATTCCAGCAAAAGAAAAATGAAAGATATATTTTGCTTAATCAACTGAGGTGTATTTTTCTTAATTGATAAATGAACAAGTATAATGTTTTGGACTCATTTGTTTAACAGAGTTCTCTTTTTCCAGTTTTATGAAGTGTGGAGAACAGACCGCATTTTAAATCAAATTCATGCAGAAATATTACAAATTCAACAGGGTTCACAAACTTTTAAACATCACTTCTCAGGTCTTTTATTCTCTTTCATGCATGTTGCTTTAATTGCTTGCTTTTGCAAAAGTCACAATTTACAGGTTTGTATTCAATAGATAAAAACTATATATAGAAAAAGGAGAGCAGATTCTTACATACAAAAAACCCCCCTCTAATTTTATGTTACAGAGATTTCTCATTCAGCAACTGCATTGTTTAGCAAGTATTTGCAGTTATACTGGTAATTACAGAGTAACTTCATAACCAATCTTTGCATTTTAGTATTTTAACAGTTACATGTTTCAAACTATAAGCCACACATGCTTTTTGTCACTTGTCTGTGGAGAGTAAAATGTAATATACCAGTAATCTGCAAAATTAATATTTTCTATTACTTACTTCTTTATCAAATTCAGCTTGATCTTTTATAGACTTTTCTGCCAGTTTTTTAGCAACATTCTCTTCAGATCCTGTGGGCTAAAGAGAGAATATTTTTAATAAAATATTTAGAATCATTAACAGGCTGAAAAAGTAGTCCTCAACTCATGATGGCAATTGAGACTGGACATTCTGTTAAGCAATACAGTCATAAAGTGCAAAGTGCAAAGAGGCACAAAAAGGCTTAGGGAAGGACATATAGGGATGTGAGGGGGTGAATGAGGCAGTCATGGCAAGGCTCAGGGAGGGTATGTGGGAGTACACAAACTAACCAGTGCAGTTTAAGTGCAGAAGGAGAAGGTGCACAGGTGGGGGAGAGTTGCCCCAGTGACTTGCAACTTTTCCTGCCAGCTTTTCCACTGACTTTCCTGGGAAGCTGACAGGAAAAGTTGCATGTGGCAATCACAAGATCCTGGGGTGCTGCAAGTTGTTTGTAAGTGCAAGCCAGTTGCCAAGCTCCCAGATTGTGATCAGATGTCCAAGGGGGTGCCTGGGTGGCCAGAACTCTATGAACTATGGCCATAACCACCATTTAGCACCATCATAACTTTGAACAGTTATTGAACTAATACTCATAAGTTGAGGACTACTTGTATTATCTCTTTATAGTTTTCTGTGACAAATAATCCTCACCAATAAGCAATACTACATATATGCAATTCTGCTCTCAAAGTCTGAATCAACAAACCCCATTATTAATGAACAGAATGGATTTCAGATTTATATAAGTTAGTCCATGGATTAATTTAACAAATTCTTGATGGTCATAGAAATTTCACTGATAGTCAGTGACTATATTTCATATCAAAGCTGACATGGTTATATAGTAATCTGAGCTCATGTCTTCAAAGTTGTCACACATTATTTTATTACAAATTAATACAGGTAGTCCTCAACTTACAACAACTGAGCCCAAAATTTATGTTGCTAAGTGAGAAATTTGTTAAGTGAGTTTTGCCCCATTTTATGACTTTTCTCATTATATTTGTTAAGTAAATCACTGTAGTTCTTAAATTAATAATACATTTGTTAAGTGAATCTTGACTTCCCCATTGACTCTGTGTCAGAATCCAATTATATTTCATCTTTAAATTATCAAATATAGAAACTCCCAATTCTGCCTTCTCTGGATTCTGCCATAAGAGGGAGAGAAGGGGGAGAACAAAGGGGCTTTATGGCCCTCACTTCCTTCTTTACACTTCAAAGAGCTGAATGCTGAATGTGTGTTTATTGTAACCTCGAAGCGTTAAAATACCAAAGGAGGGAAGTTGCCTTTCATGTAGTTATCTGAAGTCTCCATCCAGACGGAAGAAAGAAGAAAGGGAGTGGAATTGTGATACTTGAAACTATCACTGGAAGGGGGGTTGATTGGGTGGGACTACTGGGGAACCCCTTAAACCTTGAATGGGAGAGCTTGGACCCCAAGTCCTGTCTAGCATGCCTGCAACCATTTTCTCTTAATAAAGGATTCCTGTTGGAAGAATTATTCCAAGAGTTCTGTCTTCTTAAGATGCAAAGTGGGGTGGGTCCTTACACTCTGCTTGTCAAAAGGTCGCAAAAAGAGATCACATGACCTTGGGATACTGCATTATAAATGTGAGTCAGTTGTCAAGTATCTGAATGTAAATCCCATGACCACGGGGATATTGCACCACTCATAAATGTGAAAAATGGTTGTTAAGTCTCTTTTTTCAATGCTGTTGCAACTTCGAATAGTCACTAAATGAATTGTTGTAAGTCGAGCACTACCTGTAATGTAAGACCATAGTCAATTAACTCACATTACTAAAATAAGATCTAACCATTATTTTCATCTGGAGCAATTTAGAAATATCCAGTGAAATCAATGAGAACCACCAACTAACTTGATTGCATCATTCTCTTAAATTTAAGTACATTCAGAGCTTTCTTTGTTTATTTAATGTACTAGATGTCATAATATTGCTGTTTAAAAAGTAAAATAGTAGTTATTTTAAGAGGCTTTTATGATATTTACTATTTACATGAGATAAACAATGAAAGTTCTGAATGTATTGAAATCTAAGAGAATGATTGAATCATGTTTTTTATAAGAAAAAATGCTTAAAAAGATACTATAGTTAGTCTACACATGTTTTGCCTTTCAAACGAATTGCCATAGAATTTACAATGTTAAAATTAATATTTAGAAATGCATCCATAGTTATGACTGCAGTTCATACTTTAAATAACTTGGTGATATGTTAAATTTTTGAGTAATTATTTATTAAATTTCTCCATTGCCTATCTCACCTAAAGTGACTCTTAGATACATGCATTTTTATATGGAAATGCTTAAAACGCCTGTTAATTCCAATTATCATTAACTATTACTGTACACATTACCTTTTTGTCTGGTTTGTCTTTTCTTTCTTCTCGTGTTGTTTCTATATTTTTACCTCTTTCCCTCCGTTTGTCTTTTTCTTTGCCCCTGTCTCGGACTTTCTCATAATCTTTATCCCTGTCTCTAAGTTTATCTTTTTCTCGTAATCTGTCTTTTTCTCTTCCTCCCTCATATTCTTTTCTTTCCTTGTCTCTTTCTCTATCACATTCTTCTTTTTCTCCTTCCCCTTCTTCTTTTTCTTTGTTTCTAATTTTTTCTGGCTCTCTTTCTGATTTGGATAATCTATTCTTGATTCTCTCTTTTTCATATTTTTCACTTTCATTAACAGTTTTATCAAAATTATTGGGATGGTTTTCATAATCTTTATATTTTTCATTTTCTCTTTGCTTGCTTTCTTCCTCTTTCAATTCTTCTTTGATTTTTTGATCCTGAACCGTGCTTTTGTCTTTTATTTCAGAATCACCTCTTCCCTAAATAATAAAATACAAAATATTAAATTACATACAAAATATTTGGGTAATTCAAAATGTTAGCCGTCATCCTTAAAACCCTTTAGGGATTAGGACCTAGATATCTTTGGGATTCATTATAGATAGTTCTTGATAATAATTTCGGTTAATAAGCAATATGATTGTAAAATGTGATATCACATGACTGTATTGCTTTGTGACAGCAATCGAGGCGGTTGCTAGCATAATCTCAGGACTGCATGGGTTATTAATTGGGAGAGGTGGGAGTCTCAGATAAGCAGGCCAGTGGGTGAAAGCTGCATGTGAGAGTGATGGAAGGGCAAATGCCACAGGGAGATGTTACAGAAAATGAGAAGCTTAGTGGGTGCTGCAACCAGGCAGTATGGAATATGGACAGGTAGTTGAGTGCCACAGGGGGGCACTAAGGAACACAGATGGGTGGATGGGTACCATAGGCAGGCATTATAGAATGCAGGCAGGTGTACAGATGGGTGCATAATTACTGCAGGTGGGTGTCATAAAGAGGTGCTATGGAATGTGAAGATGAGCAAGTGCCATGAGTGAAAGAGCAGGTGAAAAAATGATGCAGGTTTTTGCAAGATTTTGGTTGTGGGAAACCAAGCAGGAAAGGTTGCAAATAGCAATCATATGACTTCAGGACACTGCAGCATTGTAATTACAAACTGGTTGCCAAGTGCCCAAATTATGATCATGTGACTGTGGAGACACTGAAACGGCTGCAACATTGCAGACTAGTCTTAAGTCCCCCTCATAATTTTGAATGGTTGCTGAACAAGTGGTCATAATCTGAAGATTGCTTTGATCTATAAGTAGTCTTTGACTTATAATCACTAATTCAGTGACCATTCAAAATTACAATCATGCTGAACGAAAAGACTTACGACCTATATCCAAACTTGTAACTGCTGCAATGCCTCCAAGATCACATGAACAAAATTTGCGCACTTGGCAATCCACCCACCCTAATGATTGACATAGTGATGCTACAGCGCCCCCCATCCATCTTCCCCTATCCCCTCTTTGGGCCTATCTTCCATGTGGCTGGGTCCCCACAGTCCTTGGGCTTGCTTCCCGCATCATGCCTCGCTTCGCCTACCTTTTCCAAAGATTACTTTGGGTAAAACTGGCCAATCTGCCCTATGGCCTTTCTATACTGAGAACCTATGGTGCCATCCCGGAAATGGTTACAATTCTCTCAATCCAAGAATTTCCAAATAGTGCATTGGCTTCTTCTTTCTCA
Source organism: Crotalus tigris (assembly GCF_016545835.1). Lineage (NCBI taxonomy): Eukaryota > Metazoa > Chordata > Lepidosauria > Squamata > Viperidae > Crotalus > Crotalus tigris. The sequence goes on along the minus strand of NW_024098093.1, from coordinate 132,680 downwards.
AAGGCAATCTTTGGAAAAGGTAAGTGGACTGAGATGTGATGTGGGGGGAGAAGAAGCCAGATTGTGGGATCCAATAGAGCAGGAAACAGAGCATGGGGTGCCTCACAGGATGGAGGTGGCCCTGGGAGGCTCAAGGCAGGCCATATGTGAGCTAGGGAGGCCTCCCAGGGCCTCCTTCATCCCAAGGATTCTCAGGCTCTGCTTAATGACAACCAGGAGAGCAGGGATTGTTGTCGTTCAACAAGATGATCACATCAGTGCTTTGCTCAATGACTGCTAAACTTAAAATTGTAATTCTGGGCTCGACTATTGTTGTAACTCAACGACTACCTTTATATTTCTTATGTATTTTGTTTTAAGCTGAGTTTAATCAGTTATCACTTAGCTTCATTTATGACTGAATCAGCACAGAAATCAAGTAAATAAAGAAATAAAACAATTTCCCTGGGTTTTTTATTCAACATATAGAACCCTATTACCTCTTTATGATATCTACATTCTTCTGTTTTAGATTCTCTGTTTTGAGATTTAGATGAATATTGTGTCTTTTCTTTAATAGCTTTTTCTTCAGCAAGTACTTTCTGAACAGCTTCATCACTGGAAAGCTACATAAAAGAAATGCACATTAAACTACTAGAATAAATGTAACTCCCAGTGCCAGAATACAAACAAGCACCCCATGCCCTCGTTCTTTGGCCTCCCTGCATTCACACATACTTCACAGGTCAATGCTGCTAATACTGTATATTCTTGCTTTGACAAAATATGCAAAACTGTATGGTATTTTTAGAGTTAATGCAGAGGAGAAGGAGGGAGGAGGGAAAAGCCTGCGAAAGAGAAAGGAAGGGAACCTTTGCCCTTCACACTAATTGGAGAATGTAAATCATGACATCAAAATAGGGAGTGGAAATGCTAGCAAAATAACTGCGCGGTGGGTGGGGATTTTAGATCTTAGCATCCCTTCGTTATGCCGTGCCGACATTTTGTAACATAATAAAAGACTTTTAGGAAAATCAATGCCTGGAAGTTCTTTGAAGTGTTTCCTTAGCCGGAAGTGTTTCCTTAGCATGACATCATGCTAAGATCTCAATCCTTTTCAAATGACCTGGGGTCCTGAATTCCATCTAAGCTTGAGAGGAGCTGGTAAAGATTCAGGGGAAGAAAATCTATCATGAGAAAAGAGAGTTTGATTGAAGACCTAGCAGCTGCTGATAACCCAGAGTGGGAAGCAACAGACAGCATGTTGTGGGAAGATAGATTTTGGCAGACAAATACAAATCGGTGGAGAGCTGCCAGGTCACCTGCAATTGAAGATTCGGGTGAGTCACTGGGAAGATTTCAAAACCCAGAAGTGAGAAGCAGAGAGCAGCTTCTGTTGAGAGTAGCCCCTCCCTCACAGATCAAACAGCCTTCCAAACCCTGGGGTCCTCTGCCAGGGCCTTCAGCCCCACAGAGAGAACCCCAGCCTGGGCCCTCTACAGCAATAGGGAATTGAGCAACCCCCACAGATAGATGATCAGCAGCAACTGAGCATACCACAGCTAATAGAGGACTTGCAGCAGCTTGGGATGGTGCAAAAGCCAGGAGAGCGACAGCTGGTGGGCCCGCAGATGAGGGAGGCCCAGCAACAACCCCCACTTGTCCAGCAGCCATTGAGAGGCCTACAGCAGCAGGGGGCACCACCAGCCCCCGCTGGCCAGCAGCAGAGAGCTCAGCAGCCGGTGGATCAGCAGGCAGGATGGGGCCAACAGCAACTGGGAGGGCCACAAGCGCAGAGGGGAGTCCAGCAGCTGTGGAACCAGCAACCAGGGTGGGGCTAGCAGCAACAGCCCCAGTGGGGGCCACAACAGCCTGTATTTGCACCACCTTTCAGAGCAACCTTCAATGGGGACCCAGAAAAGCTGATTTTTTTTCTGAACCAAGTGTGTTCTCCCTTGAATCGCTGGGCCTATCTCTATCCGGACCCAGGTGCCATGGTCGATGTTATTGCGTCCAACCTAGAGGGAGAAGCATCTGAATGGCTGAATAATTTACATAGTGAGCAAGCCCCCGAACTGGAAGATCCCCACCTTTTTCTTCTGGGACTGAGAGAAAGATTTGAGGACCCATCCATTGGCCTCAAAGCAGCAGAACAGATCCACAAAATAAAACAAGCCGGCAGGCCTGCCCTGGAGTACGTGCGAGAGTTCCGCAAGACAACAGGTCGAATAGAGGGTGGCCTGAGCAAGCCCTCATCCAACACTTCATTGAGGGATTAGATGATCACCTCTCTCAGGCATGCATCTATCGAGCCATACCTGATCAGCTGCACGAATGGTACCAGGCAGCAGTGAAGTTAGACATTCGGTTCGCCCGCTATAAGAAGCCTCTCCCACACTAAACCGAGCAGCAACCAGAGCTACCCAGACAGCAATCACCCTCACAAAAGCCTTCAACTACTGCAGTGGCTGAGAGACCCAGGCCACCTACAGGCCCATCAATTAATGTTTTTGGTGTGGAAAAGAGGGACATCGAGCAGAAGGATACTCTGCCTTCTTTAGAAGAATGGGTATTTAAGGTTTCTAATTTAGCAGAAATGGCTAAAATTTTTGCTTATTTAAAGGACCATTCACAAGAGAGATATTTTAACGTATGGAGAAGATGGATAGAATATGTTCAGAAAAAATATGGAACTACAAAGTTTCACTTATTCTATGAGTAATGATTTTGTTTATAAACTTATGATGTTAAAGTTTGAAGAGAGTTAAGGGTTTTTATGATTTTGTTCATTGTATAATTAGTAAACTTAAATAGATTATGTTTAATATGTTTGCATAATCCTGTATTTTGCTCTGGGAAGTCGGGGGGAGGGGGGGTGGGGGTGGATGGGTTGAAGTTTAAGTAGTTCCGATAAAGTAGAAATAGTCTTAGTGTATATAATATTAATGTTTTAATTTTGAGAGAGGAACTGCTCGGGCATTTCCCCTGGACCGCATTAAGAGGGAGAAGAAGAAGGTAAGAAGTAAGTAGGAAGGTGGAGGTGAAGGAGGAGAGGGGGTGAGTGAAGAAAAAGAGGGAAAGAAGTAAGTTGGTCTGAGGTGGGATGCGGTTTGGGGGGAAATGGGCGGGCAAGACCGAATGTGGTGTATATCAATTTGTTTTATTTTTTATCTGAAGTATTTGTAAGATTGTTATGTATTGTAAAATAGAAAATAAAAATTTTTACAAAAAAAAAGGAACAACTTGTCCAGTCCCCTACCCCTGACTGCAGAGCAGACCGGAACCAGCAATGAGAAAGAAACCTGCTCAACGGATAACGAGAGAAAAATCCAACCGGCTCACGCAGGAAGCTGTTGCCCAGATTATATTCCACGCGCAGGAGAACGCCGAGGCTCTGAGTGAACCCGCCCCTGCTCTACCCTCCTTTGACAGCAACGATGAAGGAGAGAACGACCTGATGGTGAGTCGACAAATCCCACTTTTTTCACTGGCCACCAAATTTATAATCCCTAAGTCTGGGGCACAAATGGACTTAAATGTGCTAATTGATTCTGGATGTACCCGCTGCATTATTAGTCTGCCATTTGCCATGAAAATGGGCATATGGGCAAAACAGCTTTCCAAACCGGTGAGGTTTGAGCAAGCCGATGGCTCGCCAAAGAACATTCCAAGTTGGGGAAAAGGTTTATTTGTCAACTAAATATCTACGCCTCAAATTGCCCAGCAAGAAATTGGGACCAAAATTCTTGGGGCTTTTCTCCATAGTAAGGATCATCAATCCAGTCGCCATAGAACTAAAACTCCCTAGACTTTTAGGGATAATTCACCCAGTCTTCCATTGCAGCTTATTGAAACCTTATCGGGGCTCCACTTTAAGACCTCCCCTGAAGAAGGCACCTGGGCCTCTCATAGTTGTGGGACAGACCCACTATGAAGTGAAACGTATTCTTGACTCTAGAATCTTTAAAGGGAAATTGCAGTACCTAGTGCAATGGAGGGGATACCCATTGTCTGAAGCCACCTGGGTGAAATCCAGTGAAGTGAAAGCTGATAGATTGGGCAAAAGGTTTCATGTGAAACACCCCAACCATCCGAAAACTAGTCATTAACATATGTTTTTGTTTACATTACAGGATCTGTCCTTCTTGTAAGGGGGGCCGGATGTCAACGCTGCTAATATTGTATATTCTTGCTTTGACAAAATATGCAGAATTGTATGGTATTTTTAGAGTTAATGCAGAGGAGGAGGGAGGAGGGAAAAGCCCGCAAAAGAGAAAGGAAGGGAACCTTTGCCCTTCACACTAATTGGAGAACGTAAATCATGACATCAAAATAGGGAGTGGAAATGCTAGCAAAATAACTGCTCGGTGGGTGGGGATTTTAGATCTTAACATCCCTTCGTTATGCCGTGCCGACATTTTGTAACATAAGACTTTTAGGAAAATCAATGCCTGGAAGTTCTTTGAAGTGTTTCATTAGCTGGAACCATGACACCACAAGACTCTTTTCCCAGCCTCCTTGCTTTCACATTCACATACACTATATGCCCTCTTTCCTCAGTCTCTCTGCTACATATGCACAACTGCACCCTTTCTCTGGCCTCCCTATGCTCACATACAGGTATGCACTACATGGCCTCTTTCCTTGGTTGCCCTGCACTTTCACATATCCCACATCTCTTTCCCCAACTTCCCATTGCTCACTTGCACACAGACATGCATTCCACATTATCTTTCTTCAGCTTCCCTATGCTCCCACACTCCACACTCTTTCCCTGCATTGCACGCACCCCATAGCCTCTTTCCCTGCATTCACCCACATTTCATTTTCTTTTCCTGGCCTTTCTGAGCTTCCACCACAGTGCAGCACCTCCTCCCCAACTCATATGTGATCTGCGCTGGGCCTTCTAGGGCCTCCCCCACCTTTCTTGTGGCATCTCCACACTCTTTACCTGGGATCCTTTCACTTTCGAATTTGCATGTTTGGAATTACAACAACAACCAGGGCTGCCTGGACTGCCATTCCTATGATCACATGACATCATGTTTTATAACCTTATCACTTAGTGACAGCAATTCTAGTCCCAACTGCAGCTGCAACTCAAGGTATATGAAATCCTGAAAACTGTTCCAGATGATTGAAAAGCAAATATTCCCCTCTATCTTCAAAAAAAGGAAAAAATATAAAGGAAACTTTAGATCCATTTGACACCTTGGTGGAATGATTTTATCTCTTTTTAATGAGGTAAAATTTGTAGTTCATTGTATGAAAGCTGGAGCCAATGCCTGATTTCAACTACATATTTGGCATGGTACCTATGTGGCAAGCTAATTAGCAGTCTATGGGTTGGATGGCTTGAAAATTATATCCAATTTCTCATTGGATAATTCTTTTGAATGGGGCATTGCAGTTATCAATCCTAGATCCTCTAATGCAGTGGTTCTCAACCTTTTTAATGCCGCGACCCCCAACCAGTCGTAAGTCGAGGACTACTCAACCGGTCGTAAGTCAAGGACTACCCAACCGGTCGTAAGTCGAGGACTTTCCCTGCCCGGGAGTGCTGCGCATGCGTGGTGCCGCCCCCTGCGCCGGCCGAGGCATAGCTGGCAAGGGGCAGCGATGGCGCAGGGCAACCACCAGCTGGGCCACCAGCTGGCCCAGCCCAAGAGAGGTAAGGCACTCGCCGGACACCTTGCGCTCCAGCAACCCTCCCTGCACCTGCTGGCCTCCCACCTCCCACCCCTGGCCCTCTTTTACTTACATTGTTAGTAGTTACTCAGCAGGGAGGGGTGGAAACTTCCAGGCAGCTCGCCCTTGCTGCAGACAACTTGAAGCACCGTTTGCAGAATGGGACTTTTGGCGGGCTCAGCAGGGCAGAGACAGCCTGGACAATTCCTATTGGCTTTTGAAAGCCAATAGAATTAGACTCTATTCAAGAGAGTCTATTCTATTGGCTTTCAAAAGCCAATAGAATAAAAGGTAGTAGCACAGCTAAGGAAAAGGGGGAAAAATGGCGGACTGCATTGTTTGGCGACCCCCGTGAAATGGTTGTTCGACCCCAAATGGGGACGCGACCCACAGGTTGAGAACCACTGCTCTAATGTTTTTCTTAATACTTTGGATAAATACATGAAAGTAATGCTTATCAGATATGTAGTTAATAGAAAATTCAGTGGATAAGTAATACCTAGAACAAGCAGAAACAGATGAAAATAATCCCACAGGAGAAACAGGCTGGAATTTCACACAGACAAAATAGTTCCTTGCTAAAATCAAATATGTCAATATAAGGTTGGAGATGGGAGTGTAATGCATATATTCTTAATAACATTTGTGGAAAAGATCTTGGAATAATCGATTAGAAATTGTGTATGACCCAGAAGTGAGAAATGGCTGCAAAGAAAGGAGTTGCATTTTTTTTTTTTTTGCATCAACATTAGCAAATCATGGCAAATAATAATTCCTCTTATTTGGTTTTGCTCAGATCTCATTTCAAATCCTGTGTCTGAGTACTTCACTTCACGGAGGATTCAAAGAGATTGGAAGGTTCAGACGAGAGCCATAATGGTTAGGAAATTAAAAATCACATCTTATGAAAACTGAAGAGACTAGATATATTTAGAATAGAGAAAAAAATGACAGCATGTTTTAAATATTTGAAAAAAATGTTCTTCTGTTACATAGAAGGTTCATAGAAGGGATAGATAGCATCACCACCAGATGGATTTCTAACTGGCTGACAAATCATACTCAACAAGTAGTCCTTAATGATACTACATCTACATGGAGGGAAGGAAGCAGTGGAGTATCACAAGGTTCTGTCTTAGGCCCAGTACTTTTCAATATCTTCATAAATGACTTAAATGAGGGAATATAAGGGTAACTCATCAAATTTGCAGATGATACTAAGCTGGCACGAATAGCCAACAACCTAGATCCATGGTGGCGAACTTATAGCATGCGTGCCACAGGCGGCACGCAGAGCTGTCCCTATGGGCATGTGCGCCATCACCCCAGACAGGTGCCTCAGTTGCTTGCTGGCCTCAGCAGGCACCAATGAGGCAGCAGAGTTCGCACACCGGCTGCCCAGCCTCCTGGCAGCACTGAGGCAATGGCATCCCTGCCCTGCCCCCTCCCTCGCCTCGCCTCACCCTGCAGGACGAGCCTCCTGCCCACCGCTCCACCTGCCAGAGACCCCATGGATCTTCCCCAACCCTGCCCAGCCCCCACAGGCATCCTCCCCAGAAGCAACATCAAGGTGGCCACGCCCACCCTAGCCATGCCACCCAGTCTGCCATGCCTACCATAGCCACGCCCACCCAGTGGGCCACATCTACCCAGCACCTGGCGATACATAAGTGGGTTTTGAGTTGCAGTTTGGGCACTCGGTCTCTAAAAGGTTCGCCATCACTGACCTAAATGATAGGCTCAAGATCCAGATGGATCTTGACAGACCTGAACACTGCGCCCTTTCTAACAAAATGAAATTTAACGAATCTTACACTTAGGTAGGAAAAACCAAATGTACAGGAACAGATTAGATGAAACCTGGCTTAATAGAAGGCATATCACATTCAGATATGCAATAATCAGAGAGTAGACTGGGAGAGCAGATTGCAGACAGCAGCATAGCACAGGCTGGCAATTTGTGGACAAACATATTTCTACTCAGCCCTCAAAGTCTTATGTAGCTTGTTAGATGGTCTTGCCAGTAGTCAAAAAGTCTAGAGGAAAGAGCCTCCTACGCTACACTTGGCTAGGGGTTGTGTACCACCTGCTAGGTGCTAAAGTACCACTGGTAATACGCGTACCATAGGTTGATAAGACCTGTTCTAGTCCAACTGCCTGCTCAAGGAGACCCTATAGCATTTCAGACAAATAGCTATCCAGTCTCTTCTAAAACACATCCAGTGATGGAGCACCACAAGTTCTGAAGGCAAGCCATTCCACTGATTAATTGTTCTCACTGCTAGGAAATTTTTCCTTAGTTCTAGATTGATTCTCCTTGATTAGTCTCCATTGTTTGTTGTTTGCTTTCTGGTGCTCTGGAAAATAGGTTGACCTCCATCTTCTTTGTGCAAACCCTCAAACAGTGGAACACTACTATCATATCCCCCTTAATCATACCCAATTCCTGCAACCATTCTTCATATGTATTAGCCTCCAGGCCCCTAATAATCCTTGCTGTTCTCTGCACTATTTCCAAAGTCTCAATATCTTTTTTATAACATGGTGACCAAAACTGGATGCAGAATTCCAGGTGTGGGGTTATTAAGGCTATATAAAGTGGTACTAGTACTTAAGTGATCTTGAGTCTATCCTTCTGTTAATGCAACCTAGCATTGTGTTGGCTTTTTTGGCTGCTGCCGCACACTGCTGGCTCATATTTAAGTGATTGCCCACTAGGACTGCAAGATCCCTCTCACAATTACTGCTATTGAGCCCAGTTTCACCTAATCTTTACCTTCTTGCCTAAGTGTAAGACCTTACTTTTCTGTACATTGAATTTAATTCTGTTGGATAGGGCCCAGTGTTCAAGTCTGTTGAGACCCATCTGGATCTTGAGCCTATCATCTGGAATATTGGCTATTCCTGCCAGCTTAGTGTTGTCTGCAAATTTAATAAGTTCCCTATTACTTCATCTAAATAATTTATGAAGATGTTGAAAAGTACTGGGCCTAAGGTGAAACCTTTTGGTACCCCACTGCTTATGACCCTCCACCGAGTGCAAATTTGTCAGCAAGCTACAAAGCCATCTGTGATGATGCTGTCTATCTCATATTTTTTTGCTTACCCAGATTGTGATGTACTTTGTCTGATGCTTTTATTGAAATCCAAGTATACTGTCACAGCATTTTGTTGGTCCACTTATTTAGTCACTTTGTCAAAGAACAAAATAAGGTTTGTTTGGCATGATCTATTTTTGACAAACCCATGTTGGCTTCTCATTATAACTTTGCTTGCTTTTAGGTGTTTACAGTTCTGTTGCTTGATTATCTTTTCCAGGATGTTCTCAAGTATTGAAGTCAGGCTGATTGGTCTGTAGTTTCCTGGATTTGTTTGTTTTCTTTTTTGAAGATGGGAACTACATGAGCTCTTTCCAGTCTTCTGGTAGTTCCCTGGTTTTCCAGGATCTTTGAAAGATATAGTTCACTGGTTCCAAGGTCATGTCTGCCAGCTCCTTCAGAAATCTGGGATGAATTAAGCAGCAATGCTTTCTCTCTACTGCCCATTATTTTCTTGACATTTTCTCGCATTAGTGGACCGATTGTTTCCTTGACTTATTTTGTTTTTTATATATTTATATATGTATATTTATTATGTTTATTATTATTATTACTTCATTCTGAGCCTTAGCTTTCCTATCTTTATCTTTGCAAGTTCAGGCTATTTGTTCATATATTACCTTAGTTATGTGTCCGTCTTTCCATGTTTTGAACTTACCCTTTTTGTCTTTTAGTTTATCAGAGAGATTTTTGTTCAAACATGCTGGTTTCTTTTTGGATTTCCTTTTTTTTTCTTTTTCATTGGTATTGTGCTGGACTGGGCTTTTTTGATGATATTTTTCAGAGTTTCCCAAGCTTCTTCTTTTCCTCTCTAAGATTTTCATATATGGAATCTTTCTCAAGCTCTCTGTTTGTTAAAATCAGCTTTTTTAAAGACTAAGACACTGGTTTGATTATGTCCTATTGCTTGCGTTTGCATTATATTGAATTCCAAAGTTTTACCCCCAAAGTTCCAGCAACTTCAACCCCCTCTATCATTTCTTTCCTGCTAGTAAGAATTAGGTTCAGTATGGCTGTCTCTTTAGTTCCCTTTTGGATGACAAAGTTGTCAGCTAGGCTGGTCAAGAACCTGTTCGATATATCCCACTTGATGCAGAATTTATCTCCCAGATAATGTCAGGTTAGTTAAAGTCCTCCATTACTACTGTGGTGTGTTTCTTACATACATAGGTTAATCCATGGGTCAGCAACCCACGGCTCTGGAGCTGCATGTGGCTCTTTCAGTCTTCTACTGTGGCTCCCAGTCCTCCTCCACCATTTGCAGAGAGAGAGAGAGAGAGAGAGAGACAGAGACAGAGAGAGGCACTTGCGCTTCCCTTCTCTCTCTCCAATCTTCTGCTCACTTGGCCAGCTGGCCCCACGCTGTTCTCCAACAAGCTGACAACTTTATTGGGCGGGGCTCCTGCCTTTGGTGCGTCTCCGCAGGAAGCAGCAGAAAGCAGCTGTTCTCTCTCTCTCTCTCTCTCTCTCACACACACACACACACACAAATTTTTACTTACTTAGGGGGGGAAGAGGACTGGCAGACCAAGGGCAGGAGAGAGCCAGCCCAATAAGAATGTATGTCAGCTTGTCGGAGAACAGCTTGAGGCCAGCTGGCCAGGTGAGCAGAAGATCGGAGAAAGAGAGAGAGGGGGGAGGAGAGAGGAAAGAGAGAGAGGGAAGGAGAGGAGAGAGAGATTGAAAGGAAAGAAAGAGAGGGAGAGAGGGAGAGAAAAAGAGAAGAAAAGGAAAGAGAGAGAGAGAGAAAGAGAGAGGGAGAGGGAGAGGAAAGAGAGAGAGAGGAAAGAGAGAGAAACAGAGAGAGGGGGGAGAGGAGAGAGAGAGAGAAAGAGAGGGAGAGGAAAGAGAGAGAGAAAATATGAATATATGTTGTCCTTACTGGACTTTTAGTAAATAACATTTAATGAAAAATTTTGATTTTTTTTAAATTAAAAGATGAGGTATGGGGATGATTATGCTGTATTTAAAGATGGTAGATAAGCTACTAAAATTGTTTTCACCTGTTGGGATGAAGGAGAAAGGTTTTTTCCCCCCCTTTCTCCTGCATAAAAAATTGTTTTCTTTGTAACAGTTCATTGATTTCATAAATGCAACACACTATAATTTTTTTATACATAGCGTAAAGGTAAAAAAGGATATATGCAGTGTTATCTTCATTTTAGATGTCAAAAGGGTTTCGTGGCTCCCAATGTTTTCTTTTCTGTGAGAAACGGGTTCAAGTGGCTCTTTGAGTGTTTAAGGTTGCCGACCCCTGGGTTAACCGATTAGCAAAAAGTTCACCTACTTCTTCTGCTGCTTCATTGGGTGGCCTGTAGTTATAAGGGCAGAATTTCCACAAATAGTAATTTAAGGCATAAACGGGCAGAGTTCCTGATAAGGGAAGCAGTTGTTGCCAACAAGACTAACCAGGCTAACATTAGATAGATATCCAGCCTGTGAATTCAATCAAAACTGGGGAAGTCCTTGACATGCAAATTGTGCTAAACAACGCTGTTCTGCTCTCCATTGCAAGCAGCATACTCTGGAACTGGATTTTTCCAGCTGTATTTTTCATTCTCTGACCACAGGTGACCTCCTGGTGAATGCCAGGTGTATCAGCATTAGATATTTCAGTGCTGAAATTCCACCCAACTTTTCTAACATAGAGATGTCAGAGCTAATTATGACACCCTGTCAGTTGCTGAGAAATGCACAGCTATGCGTGTAGACCACTTTATATATCTGCAGATGCCAGCCACAATTGTGGTAAAATAGTAGAATATCAGACAATTAGGTGCATCTCATTAGCCTGGAATTTTATCACTGCAGCAGGGTGAAGTGCCTAGTTGGAGAAAACTGCCTAGGAGGTCATGAATTTTTTTGGGGGGGGGAGGGAAGCACAAGGCCAAGAGCACATAGGCAGGTAAGGAAACAATGGAGATAAAGGAGACAATGCACTATAAAGTGGCATGTACACAGTTTAGCTATAAAATATATTAAAAGAATTGGAAAAACAGGGCATTGATTTATCATGGTGGCCACACTTGCAAATTCAAACGAGATATGAAAAAGATGTTAAAACATCTAGATTTTATAAAGAACAAACAGAATTTGACCAGATACTATTGATATCAGATGAAAAATTGATTAAGAAACTGTATAAGTATATGTTAAGTTTAAAGATGGAAGTGGAACAAGTTAAAGAAACAAGGATAATATGGGCAAAAAACTTTGGGCATAACATAGCAAACTGGCAAACCTTTGGGAAATAAATTCTAAAATAACAAAGGCGGTGGCCTACAAAGAAAGCTCATATAAAATGTTTTACAAAGGGCACTTAATACCTGTGAGGTTAGTGAAAATGTTTAAAAATATGTTTAGTAATTGTTGGAAATATAGACAAAAACCAGGCACATACTATCATCTTTGGTGGACATGTCCTAAAGCCAAAAGATTTTGGTCAAAAATACATATTGACTAAATGACTAAAAAATACATAGATTTTAAGCCAGAATTATTTTTGTTAAGTATAATTGTAGGAAATTATGAGAAGGAATATGTATACTTAATGTTCATGTGTTAACTGCAGCAAGAGTTGTATTTACAAATTGTATTTGGAAAGATGAAGAATTACCAGCGGAGGAAGAGATAATTAAGAAAATTTTAGATTGTGCAGAAATGGACAGATTGACAATGAAAATGAAAGAGAAAGAAAACTCAGAATATTTTAGAACAGGGATCTTCAAACTTGGCCCTTTTTTGACTTGTGAACTTCAACTCCCAGAATTCCGCAGCCAGCGTGCCACAAGTCATAAAAGGGCCAAGTTTGGAGACCTTTGTTTTAGAACATGGGATACATTTTACCAATGGCTAGAAAAACGAGGTAGAGAGAAAGAAGTCTAACATGTATTAGTAAGCTAAATATTGAAACCCAGACAATATGTTGCTGATAAAATATTAAGCATTTGTAGACTTCCGGTGGCGACGGCGGCTTTTTTCAGCCGTCCGCCCTGGGATGTGTCAAAGCCAGCTGAGACAGCAACAGCTGTCTCGCGGCTTGGAACCTCTCTCTCCGGGTGAAGGGGAGGAGGTGAGCTTTCCTCAGATAGTGGTAGAGCTCCCTGAGACCCCAAAGTTTTTTTTCTTTTGGTGGTCAGAGGGTGAGAGCTCCCACGGAGTCTGGGGCGTTCTCCACATTCCAGGATGCCTTTGCCCTGATTTACCAGGGCAAAGCTAGACGCTGCCTCCACATCTGCGCTTAAAATGAACTTGTGAGTAAAATTTAAAGCAGACAGAGCTGACCAGGAGAGATTAAAATGGGGATTATTTCGAGACTTTAACTCTGGAAAAAAACTTATCTTCTCCTTCCTTTAATTAAGAGTGGTGAAAAATGGCGTTGAGATGTTGATTCTTTGAGTGAAAGGACCGGAACTTCTATTTGGAACAATGTAACAGATTTTGTATTTGTATAAATTGCAAGAATCTTTCTTTTTTTCTTTTAAGGGGGCTTTTGTCTTTTTTCCCCCTTCTCCTTTTTTCTTTTTTTTGGGGGGGGGGAGTATTTGTTGATTTTATAAGATTTTAGCAGACTTTTTACAAGTGGTCTTAAAAATAAAATAGCTTCAAAGCGTCTTGGAGCTTCTGTTGCTTCTAAAGCCTCGATCTTTCCGGTAATGCAGACAGCTCAGCAAGCTAAGTCTAAGTTTCCACCACCTTCTCCATTGTCTCCAGCATGTATACTTAAAGATTTACAGGATGCCTTGGAAAAAAAGGCACGACAGATTAAAGAAGAGATGGAGGTTCTTTTTGAAAATAAATTCATGAAATTGAGAGAGGACATAGTGTTCGCGTTTCAAAAGGTTGTTGGTCATATAGATTGTCTGGATGATCGTATTGATGATGTTGTGGAAAATTTTGAAAAATTGGAAGATCGAATTGACAAAGTGGAAAATAATGTGGAAATAATACAGGATGAAATTACTATGTTACAATACAGAAACATGGAATTTGTTTTAAGAATAAGGGGAATGAAGGAAGATATGCAACAGGATTTGAGACAAGTGGTGGTAAAAGATATAGCTTTCATTTTGGGGGCTGAGCCTGAAGAAATACTGAGAGAGACGGAAAAAGTTTTTAGGGTTAATTCAAGGGTTGCGAGACACAAGAATTTGCCACGAGACATGGTTATTTATTTTTCTAGGAGATCACTTCGTAATGAAATCTTACAGGGTTTTTATAAGCAGAAATTTCAAATTGCAGCTCAAGATGTTATAATTTTAAAAGAAATACCTTCAAAAATTCTTAGAAAAAGAAAGGATTTTGCTTTTTTGGTTGATGAGCTCAAAAAGCTACAGGTTCGATTTAGATAGAAAATACCGGTTGGAATAGTATTGAACTATGCGGGGATACATTACAGACTTAATACAATTTCAAAGGCGAAAGATTTTTATAATTCGGTTTTGAAGGTGGGCTCTTCATTATCTTTACGACCTGAAGAAAAGTTGGAAGAGCAGCCGGTTGAAAGTGCTATGCTATTGGATGAAGGCGAAATACAGGCTGAACTTTTGCAGCAGTATCTTGAGACAGAAGATTTTTTAAAGCAACCGAGAATGACTCATGCAGCCTATAGACGTAAATTAAAAGAACAGCAGAAGATGGATGTTGGATTAAAGAAAAGTAAATGATGAACTTTTGTAGTAGTTTTTTTTGAGATGAAAGATGTTTTAAAGCAATGGTGAATGATTTGTATTTAGTAATAGTGAATGATTTGTGTAGTATGTAGATGTAAAGAAAAAGAATAATAGAAGGTGTTGATTTAGTGGAAAAGTTTAAATATTTGGGAGTATATATATTATAAATTTTTAATTTAAAGTGAAAAATAATTATGAGATATCATGGGTAAATCTGTAAAAGAATTTAAATTCTAATGATTTCTGTTGGTGAGAATTTTAGAAGATGAATGGTTTGCTGAAACTTTTTAAGTCGAAGGGTATTACTTTTTTAGGGTAAAAAGCAAAGAGCCAATTTTATCGAACGTAAGTTTGTTGGTTAGGTTATAATGGAGGGAAAATTTTGTGTTTATTATGGATGAGTGGTTGTTTAAAAGAAATATACATCTCAGCGAGGTGAAGATGGATAAATTATATGTAGAATAAATATGGGTTATGATATGGGTTTAAAATGCATTATGCAGATTATGAATAATTTTTTAGTTCTCAATTTGGAAATGCTTATATTGTTAAAACTTTTTTTTCTCTTTTTTGTATTTGAGTTAAAGTATATTATCTATTTTATTATTTGTACAATTGGATAAGTTTATTTAGAATTTGTTTGTTTATTTGTAACCCTGTAACCAGCTCTGGGAAGTGAGGGAGGGACGGAGGGAGGGGGTTATTCTAGGGGGGTGATATTGTTTAAAACTTGTATAAAACTTTTCAATAAAAAAAAATATTAAGCATTTGTGACTATAACAATTATATATATATAATTGTTTACGGAGGAGGAGGAACATCAAGGCAGGCTGGCGTTTCTTGACGTTTTGGTCTATCGCCAGCCGGATGGGACCCTTGCTACTAGGGTCTACCGCAAGCCCACGCACACCGACAGGATTCTGCATTTTAACAGCAATCACCTGGTGGCCCACAAGGTCAGCTGCATTAGAACTCTTTTCAAAAGAGCTGACTCACACTGCAATACGGCCAAGGCTAAAGCTGAAGAAAGGAAATACCTGTTTCACATCTGTAGACATAATGGATACCCCAATAAATTTATTAGGCGCCGTAGTGCTCTATCCAGGCCTCCCCAAAATCCATCTATTGGGGGGTCGCCTCTACAGACAACGCGTATCACCCTCCCTTATGTTAGCAACATTTCTGAAGCTACAGCCAGGCTATTGGCACCCTATGGAATAAGGGTAGCACATAGACCCGATCGAACGTTGTGTTCCTGTATCATGAGGTTGAAAGATCCACTCCCTGTTACTGAAAAATCTGGGGTGATCTATAGAATTCATTGTATGGATTGCCCAAGTAATTATGTGGGAGAAACCTCAAAAAAAGTTAGGACAAGAATACAGGAACACAAACTGGCAATAAAAAGAGGGGAGCATTATTCTCAGATTCTAACTCATATGATAGAGCTTGGGCATAAATTCGATTTTAACAGGGTGCAGGTTGTCGCCAGTGATGACTCTAAAAGCGGTAGACTGCTTAAAGAGGTGTAAGGACCCACCCCACTTTGCATCTTAAGAAGACAGAACTCTTGGAATAATTCTTCCAAAAGGAATCCTTTATTAAGAAGAAGTGGTTGCAGGCGTGCTAGACAGGACTTGGGGTCCAAGCCCTCCCATTCAAGGTTTTAAGGGGTTCCCCAGTAGTCCCACCCAATCAACCCCTCTTCCAGTGATAGTTTCAGGTATCACAATTCCACCCCCTTTTTTCTTTCTTCCGTCTGGATGGAGACTTCAGATAACTACATGAAAGGCAAATACCCTTCTTTGTTATGGTAAGGTGATTTGGTGCTAACGCTTTGAGGTTACAATAAACACACATTCAGCATTCAGCTCCTTGAAGTATACTGAAGGAAGTGAGGGCCATAAAGCCCCTTTGTTCTCCCCCTTCTCTCCCTCTTATGGCAGAATCCAGAGAAGGCAGAATTGGGAGTTTCTATATTTGATAATTAAAGATGAAATATAATTGGATTCTGACATCCGGCCCCTCTTAAAAATAAGAGAGATCCACCTGAAAGAAAACACAAGTATAAAATTTAGTCAGGCTTGTTAGGATACTCTGTGTGAAACTTCTTCAATAGCTTCGGGGCTCTGACATGACGTTTATGGACCCACTCATTTTGTGAGGGAGGGAGGTGTTTCCAGGCAACTAGGTACTGAGTTGCTCCATGATATCTCCTAGAATCAAGGATTTCCTTTATTTCGAAGTGTTGTTCACCCTCCACCATGAGTGGAGGTGGTGGTGGGGGGATTTTTGGCCGTAGAGGTGACTGATGCTCTCTTTTCAGCAAGCTGCAATGAAAAATTGGGTGTATTTGCCTGAGATTTTTGGGTAATTCTAATTCTACTGTTACTGGATTTATGATTCTTTTAATTGGAAAAGGTCCTATATATTTTGGTCCAAGTTTTTTACAGGGCTGTAGGGACTTTAGGTATTTTGTAGATAAGTACACCATCTCTCCTATAATGAATGGTGTAGGCTCAACCCTTTTTTTATCGGCTTGTGTTTTGTATGCCTGCCTAGCTTCATCTAGTGCTTTTCTGACTATTGGCCAGGTGTTTTGTAGTTTCTCCATCCATTCTTTCAGCGAAGGGATCGTTGGTTCGTTTGGGGTTAATTCTGGCATGGGGTTGAAACTTTGACCGGTGGCTATTTGAAAAGGAGTGTAACCTGTGCTGGAGTGGACTGCATTATTGTAGGCAACTTCTGCAAAGGGGAGTAAGTCCGCCCACTCGGTCTGCTGGAAACTAAGAAAACATCTTAAATATTGCTTAAGTACGGAGTTCATTTTTTCAGCCCCCCCATTTCCTTGAGGGTGGTGGCTAGATGTCAGTCCCTGAGTGGTTCCTAAGAGGGATAAAAATTCCTTCCAAAATGCAGACGTAAATTGCACCCCCCTGTCAGAGATGATGCGTTGGGGTGCCCCATGCAATCTGTAAATGTGTTGGATGAAAAGTTTTGCTAAGGCTTTTGCAGTGGGAATCTTTTGGCAAGGGATAAAGTGCACCTGTTTGGAAAACAAGTCCGTGACCGTCCAGACCACAGTATTCCCATTGCTTTCTGGCAATTCCACTATAAAATCCATGGCTATTTCTCTCCAGGGGGCTGAGGGACTTGCCACTGTTTGCAATAGTCCTGGCACTTTCCCTTGCAACCTCTTTGCCGTGGCACATTTTGGACAACTGGCTATATAACTTTCAATGTCCTTTTTCATGGATGGCCACCAAAATTGCCGTTTAATTAAATGTAAAGTTTTTACAAATCCAAAATGCCCTGCTGATTTTGTGTCATGGCAAAGGTGCATGAAAGTTACTCTTTGAGTTGTTGGTATATATAACTTTTCCCCTATCCAAGGCAACCCGTCTTTCATTGTGCACACATTTTTGTTTTTCTGGAACCAATCATCTGTTTCCAAACTTTTTCTGAATTCAATTCCAGTTTGGCTGTCCAGTTGTGGTTTTAATTTGGCTTGGGTTCTTGTGGTTACTGGTGCTGCCAGTTGTGACTCTGCCATTATTGGTCTAGAGTCTGTGGTTCGTGCGCTGTTATATTGGGGCATGCGAGATAGTGCATCTGCCAGGAAGTTCTTTCTTCCTGGTAAATGTTTGAGCTTAAATTGGAACTGGTGAAAATGCTGGGACCAGCGGGCTTGTTTGGGATTGAGTTTCCTGGACGTTTTCAGGACTTCTAAATTTTTGTGATCGGTCCACACCTGGAAGGGGATTTTGTTGCCTTCCAGGAACTGTTGCCACGTGAGTAATGCCCAACGTATCCCATAAGCCTCCTTATCCCATACGGGCCAGCGCTGTTCTGTTTCCGTGAGTTTCTTGGATGTATATGCACAGGGTTGCAATACTGCATCATCATTTTCTTGTAATAGCACAGCCCCCACTGCCACATCACTTGCATCTGCCTGTATTACGAAGGGCTTGTCCATGTCTGGGTGCCTTAGTATTGGTTCGGCAGAAAAAAGTCTCTTTAGTCTCTCAAACGCTGCTTGGCACTCCATTGTCCATGTTAGTGGCTGGCTAGGTTTTACTGAGGATGCTCCCTTCGTTTTTAGTAAGTTAGTGAGGGGCAAGGCTATCTGGGCAAATGAGGGGATGAATTGGCGGTAAAAGTTTGCAAAGCCCAGGAAACTTTGTAGTTGCTTTCTTGTGCGGGGTGGTGCCCAATCTAATACTGCTTTGACCTTCTCTGGGTCCATTTCAATGCCCTGTGGGGATATGCGATAGCCTAGGTAGTCTATCCTTTCCTGGTGGAATTTGCATTTTGAGAGTTTGGCATATAGGTGGGCGGCTCGCAGCTTCTTTAAAACCGCTCTGACAAGGTTAACGTGTTCCTCTTTTGTTTCAGTAAAGATAAGAATGTCGTCCAAGTAAACAAGGACCCCCTTAAACAGGTGCTCCCTTAGAACGTCATTGATTAATTGCATAAAGACTGCAGGGCCCCCTTGTAATCCAAATGGCAAGACTTTGAATTGATAGCACCCCATGGGGCAGTTAAATGCAGTCTTCCATTCGTCCCCTTCCTTAATTCTCACGCGATAGTAAGCTTCCCTTAGGTCTAGTTTAGAAAAAATTTTCCCTTTCGATAGGTGTGACAGCATGTCTTTCATGAGGGGCAGAGGGTATAGGTTGCTTTCACTGATTGTATTCAGGGCCCTATAATCCACGCATAAATGTAAAGAGCCATCCTTCTTCTCTCTAAAAAGGACCGGGGCAGCCACTTTAGGCTTGGCTGGCTCAATGAAACCTCTCTCTAGGGTTTTTTTTATGAATCCTTCCATTTCCTCCTTCTCCTTTGGGCTCATGGAGTATAATCTGGGCTTCGGGAGTTTTGCCCCAGGCTTGAATTCAATGGTACAGTCTGTGGGTCGGGGGGGGAGCTCATTCGCCCTCTCCTCACTGAAAACTTCAGCAAGGTCTCTATATTCCTCTGGTATTTCTGTTAGTCCCTTTTCCTCTCCCATGGATGCTTTTTCTATTCTTGATTCTGGTAGTTCCCCTTGGGATTTTAAGTCCATAGGGTCCCCCTTCGGGAATTTGATTTCTGTCGTCCTCCAATTTACCCAGGGGTTCCATTTTTTCAACCATTCCATCCCTAGAATCATTGGGCATTCCATACCTGGGGTCACCACAAACGTTATGTCCTCTTCATGTTTGCCCAGGGAGAGGTGTATTGGTAGAGTGGCTAGGGTAGCTGGCACCCCCCCTGCTATGGATCCATCTAACTGGCCAAATGAGATTGGTTGTTCCAGTCTCCTGGATGGGATGCCCAGATTCCCCACTAGTGTTGGGCTAATGAGGCAGCGGGTGCAGCCAGAGTCTATTAAGGCTTTCACCTTCACAGCTTCGGGCATGGGGGGGATTAATATAGTCACTGTTTTGAAGATGGGTGTGATGCATCCACTTACCAGGGGTTCGCCCTCCGAGCTGTCATCTGAGGCATCCACCGGCCCTGTGGTGTAGGCTGGAGTTCTTTCCCCTTGGTGAGCAGAAGTGGGGGGTTCTGCAATTTCCATCATTCTCATGGCCGTTTCTTTTGGCTTAGCTGAAGACTTTCCTGTGTGGGTTGTGCTGGGGGGCCTTTGAGCGGCATTCTACAGCTCGATGCCCTTCTCTTCCACACTTGAAACACCCCATTTGCTTCTTGGCTGTATCCGATGATTTCATCGGTTGGTGTGTCAGCTCAGGCGGGGGGCAGCTCCATTGTTTTCCTCGGCGGTGCCTCTTCAATATGTCGATCTCTGCTTCCTCTGCCAAGACGTACCATTCCTCAAGTCGATGTGGGTCCCCTCGGGGCAGGCAAGCATCATATAGATCATAGTTTAGTCCGTCTTTGAAATGGCCAAGGAGGATGTCTTCTGGCCAATTCAGTTTGCTGGCAATGGCCCGGAATTCTTGTGTATACTCAGCCACTGGGCGTTTGCCTTGCCTCATCGTTGTTATTCTTTCACGGGCTTTGTGATCAGCCAGGGGGTCTTCAAATCGTCTTCTCAAAGAGGACATGAAACGGTTGAAGTTACTGAGTTCTGGGGCATTGGAGTCATGCAAGTTCACTACCCAATCCGCAGCTGGTCCATCCAGGGCAGATTGCACGATCCGGATGTGGACTTTGTCGCTGGGAATGTCCTGCCCATATTCCTCCATGTAGCTGAGGACTTGGGTTAGGAAAAACCCCAAGCGTGTTGGCTCCCCTTTGAATTTCACTTCCAATGGTGGACGTCTTGGAATGGATCGGTGCCTCCGTTGTTGGTGCTAATGTCTTCCGTCCAGGTTGCCATCTGTGGTCCGGTAGGGGGTGGGGGCTCCTGGATCAGTAGATGTCCCTGGGGTTGCAGGTTCCACGTCCCCCTCGGTGTCTCTCCCTTTGTGGCTCCAGGAACTGGGGCGGCCGTAGGGCTCAGTATTCTCCTCTCCTAGGGAGCTGAGAGTTCTCTTCATCAGGTCAATAGCTTTCTCTAGGATCCAGTCTGAGTACGGTACCCAGCTTCCTCCCTCTTCACTTGCGTGCAGGGATTTCTCCATCTCCTGCTTCCATTCTGGTTGCTTGGTCCCCCGTCTCAGGGTCACCTTTCTTGATTCCTTTCCCCACTCACTTTTCTTTCCAACGCCCATTGACCAGCGAGGCTTGTGGTCCCGTGTCTCCACCACTTCTTCTCCTGAGGAATCTGACCTCTCGGATCCCAACATCTGGCAAGGTTCCAACTGGGTCAGCGGCTCTCTTTCCAGGGAGTTTTCCCCCTCTCTTGCTCCATTGTCTGACATGGTAATTTTTTTGCAAAATCCCCCGGCAAGGGTCTCCCTTCCAGGTGGATTAATTTTGCAAGTCCTGTCTAATGTAAGGACCCACCCCACTTTGCATCTTAAGAAGACAGAACTCTTGGAATAATTCTTCCAAAAGGAATCCTTTATTAAGAAGAAGTGGTTGCAGGCGTGCTAGACAGGACTTGGGGTCCAAGCCCTCCCATTCAAGGTTTTAAGGGGTTCCCCAGTAGTCCCACCCAATCAACCCCCCTTCCAGTAATAGTTTCAGGTAATTCATTGTATGGATTGCCCAAGTAATTATGTGGGAGAAACCTCAAAAAGAGTTAGGACAAGAATACAGGAACACAAACTGGCAATAAAAAGAGGGGAGCATTATTCTCAGATTCTAACTCATATGGTAGAGCTTGGGCATAAATTCGATTTTAACGGGGTGCAGTTTGTCGCCAGTGATGCCTCTAAAAGCGGTAGACTGCTTAAAGAGGCCTGGTTCTCAGACAACAAGTCTATTAACCGATGTGTGGAATTATACCCGGCACATCAGGTTATGAAGGCATGGGAGGCACGTACCTGTTTTACACAGAGGAAGCAACCCAATGTTAATAATCCTGAATGTCCATCTGAAGGGATGGATAATGAGATGAGGGGGACTCTACCATCTAGAGTGCCCCCGACTAATAATAATCTCTATATGCATCCGTTAGAAAATGAAGAACCCATTGATAACAGTAGCCCACCCCTAGGTATTCTAGATGCTCCGGATACTCCTCCTCTTCAACATCGTGTGCAATCCTCAGAACTGTATATGGCATTCCCCCCCCCCCTTTGGTACGAAGCAGGACTGCTCTCCTTGCAGCTGTATTAGCGCTCACGCTTCTGAAGATGCCCCTGTTATGACCGCTTTGGGCATTCATTTGAACATCAGAGCTCCCAGAATAGACAATGATTGCAGCCGCCCCATTGAGGGTGTGGTTACGCGTTCTCAGATGACAGCACGACGGGTGCAGGAGAGCGCAAGCGCGGGGACCGAACTTGAGGCTCCCTCGGAATACACCCGGGGGGGAGGGTTGAACGTTCTTTGGACGCTGAGCCGACACGGATACGGACTGCAACAAAGCATTGCGTACCCCATTCGCGGACATGTGGTGTGTTGGGGGTTGCGGGGGGGAATGAGAGCGAAGACATGGATGTGGCTGTGCGTCCCCGGAGAGTAGTGTGGCGAATATGGGGGAAAGAGCTTTTTGCATGGATGTGTGGTGGTGACATCCTGTGTGGTTTTAGTGAGTGTGGGTCTGGTGTCATTCTTTGTGTTAGGGAGTCGTTTAACACCTTAAAGCCACAGGACATGAAATTGACTTTAAAAATACCAGAACTATCGCCAAAACTGAACATTTTAATAACAGAATAATCAGAGAAGCCATCAAGATAGAAAAACGCCCACACAGCATGAACAAACGAGATGATACCTCCCGCCTACCAACCATTTGGAAACCCGCCCTTATTGACAAACGACTCCCTAACACAAAGAATGACACCAGACCCACGCTCACTAAAACCACACAGGATGTCACCACCACACATCCACGCAAAAAGCAAACCCAAAGCCACACTGATGATGAGGCACGACTACAAACCAGAAGCCAGACCACAGCTGCATCATTAGCCACTTTAAACCCCTCCAATCCATACATGAAGCAAACTGACACCCACCATGAAGATGAGGCACAACCACAAAACGCGAAGCCAAAAAATAGCAAGGCAGCCCACCATCTTAAACCCCCCTGCAACTCAGACTAACCTGAGCACAACAAAGCCCCCACCCAAACAGAACACTCCCCCATCCAATCAGAGCACAGCCAACCCCTATCCAATCAGAGCACAGCCAACCCCCCCCATCCAATCAGAGCACAGCCAAACCCCTAACCAATCAGAACACACCTCCACTCAATCAGAACACAGCCAAGCTCCCACCCAATCAGTTCATACTCCCACTGGCAGTTAAAAGGAAGAAACAGCTAAGACCACACATTGCTCCTCGAAGCACGAAGCTGAAAACACCAGCCTGAAGATGACAAATGGGACTTCGTTGAAACGTTGCCAAGACACTTCCAATTTTATGTGGGAGAAAACCCGAATAACCAAAGACCTACATACAAACACCCGCAAAAACCTCAGAAAACTTATTTTTATCAATTATTTATCAGTTATCAATTTTTGGATTTATTAACACCTTCATATCCTCCTCCCCTCCAATGGTATTGACTCCCATTACATCCTTCTTTCTGCTACGGGTCTCAGGGGCATTAGATTCTCTCTTAGTGTTGGTCTTCATTCCATTAGGGCTTCAGGTGCTTTTCATTCCTTTTGATTGTGGATCGATGTTTTTTCCCTGTTCTGTATTCCCCTCTCCCTTAACCATATGGGTAGTGCTTGTCCGAGCATTGTGCGTTTTGGTGCTTATGTTTCCATCCCCCACCATGTAATGGGAGTCAATACCATCGGAGGGGAGGAGGATATGAAGGTGTTAATAAATCTAAAAATTGATAACGAAGGGGCAGGTAGGAAGATCCGAAAGAACGACAGAAGAGAACGTAACACTAAAGAAACATCTGGAACACAAATTGACCGGCTAGGGCTGGTGATGCGGTCTAGGAGCCGGGTGCAAATGTCAGCCAAACCTATTTAAGTCATCCTTGTTAACTGGCTTTTTAGCCCTGATGATGTTGGCAATGAAAGCTTGGCAGTCTTTAGTAAAGTATTTTTCTTACTTAAATTCTCCTGGTGGTCGCATATTATTTATTTTATTTATATAATATATATATATATATATATAAAGGAAGAGCAGAAAAAAGAGCGTTGTCTTACCTGAACGCTTTTTCTCAGCAGGATGGTGTAGACTCCACTGATTGGGTAATTTAATCCCACCTGCTCAGAGTAAGACAAAAAATCTCTGCCACGCCTCCTTCTGGGTGTGACTTCCCAGTTTTTGTCGAGGCGAAGCTACCAGACGCAAGGCTCCAAACAAAAAAGGAAGACACAGGCCTAGACTAACACTAACAGGGTGGGTGTGGAGTCTAAACCATCCTGCTGAGAAAAAGCGTTCAGGTAAGACAACGCTCTTTTCTCCATCAGGATGGATGTAGACTCCACTGATTGGGACATACCAAAGCTGCTCATGTCCCGATAGGGAGGGAGTCTAGGCTTGTGACCCCTGAGAACCCACTATTTGCTGTAGGACTCTCCTACCGAAAGCAGCCTCAGCTGCTGCAAATTGATCTATCCTATAATGTTTTATGAATGAGGAAGGAGAGGACCATGTCGCAGCCCTGCAAATCTCCTCGAGTGATGCCTGGGTAGACCAAGCCGCTGAGACAGCAGCACTACGTGTAGAGTGAGCAGTAATATGTGAAGGTACCGGAAGGGACTGGGAAATATAAGCCCTGGAAATACACATCCTTATCCACCGACCAATGGTGGAAGAAGAGACCTTCCGACCCATAGTTGAGGGTTGAAAGGACACGAATAATGCCTCGGACTTCCTGAAGGTCGAGGTTCGTTTAATGTAATGGCGCAGAGCCCTGCGCACATCCAACATATGCCACCGTCTCTCCAGATGATGGAAAAGGTTAGGACAGAAGTTAGGAAGGACTAGTTCCTGCGAGCGGTGAAACCCTGTATTGATCTTTGGAACAAATGCAGGATCCAACCTGAGGACCACTCTATCCTCACGGAACATGCACAAGTCCTCCCTGACCGACAGGGCCGCCAATTCTGAAATCCTCCTGGCCGACGTGATGGCCACTAGGAAGGCTACCTTCAATGTAAGGAAGTGAAGGGAGCAAACTTTCAGAGGTTCAAATGGAGAGGACGTTAAAGCCTGTAACACCTTAGAGAGGTCCCAGGATGGATAACGATGAACCGTGGGGGCCCTACATTGGCCGCACTTTTGAGAAAGGCACTGACTGCTGGGTGTTGGGACAGTGCCTGAATGCTTGGTGCATGAAGGCCTGGAATTGAGCCTGGGACCACATTTCCCCTTGGTCCCTGGAACTGACCCCAACCTCCGTTGAGGCACACCTGGTCTCAGGTGGTTGGTGTGCTGATTAAGGAGAGGAGCGAGGAGGACCTACCTACTCGGTTTCCCCCCGAGGAGACCAAGGTCTTGGGGCATCCTGAGATGATTCAAATTGAGGTTCTGTCAAAGGAGTATCCAGTGGGGCGGGGGAAACCGTTTCAGTCCCACTGGATCTGAGCCTTTGTGCCTTGGAGAATTCTCTCTCCAATGCTAAGTGTTTCCTTGTGGCCTCTCGCCCGGCTGATTTGGAAGTATCTTTGGAAGACAGATGTTTGGTTTTAGCTTTTTTCTTCCCCCCCATGTCCAATTCTTCAGATCTGCGCTTTGCTTGAGCGGGGGGGACACTAGATTGAGAAGCCTGGGGTGAGGAGCTGTCTGCCATTGCTGTCTAGGTATTCCTGGACAGTAGTACCTAGAAATGGGGGGAGGAACCCAACACGCAGATCACAGTCAGAGATCGAAAACCGATCCTCGCTCTGAACAGAAGGCAATGGCAAGAACAGCCAGACAGTGTTCTAATGCTGTCTGTACAGGCCTTGTGACAAAAGGTCACGGGCTAAACTGAGAAACAGGTGGACAATAAAAGAATCTCTTCGCTCTTCTCTTCTAGGCCTTAGGACCAGTTAATAACACCTTGGTCTGCTCAAATGCAGCCAAGGCCCACACCTGGAGTAGCCCCCTCAAGTTTGACCACAACTCCTGTGGATACAAAAATATCTTCCCCCCTGAACAGGTCTGCCCACAGACCAAGTGACACAGGCAACAACTATGCGTCTGCAATAATGCAGGAATAACTGCCAATGATTATGCAAAAATTTCAATTAGGCCTCCAAAATGGCGTCCGCCACGTGGGACCTCTAGAAGCAGCCACGCTAGACCATGTGGTCAAAATGGCGGCCGCCAGGCCTTGAGGCCTGGAGAAGCAAAACCCTGTTGTATTTTAAACAGGAGAATCAATTACACAGCAGGGGAATACAAGGCTGATTTGGGATTCCTCCCCCAGTCCCCAAGCACTTGCGATTAGAAGCGCAGCCCCTGCTGCGATCCAGATAAAGCTGCAGTCAGGAATTCTCCCTCAAGGCCTCGAGGCAAGTAAATCACTCAGGAGGTCTCCGAGTTGAAAAGCCGACCTCCGCTACCCAGCTGAATTGGCGGAATCGCAAAGAGGCTACAGATCGTCGGAACGGGAGCTCCCTAACGAACGAAGCCTGCAGTCTCCTTTTCAAAGCCCAAAGGGCTGCAGGGGAGGGAGGACAGAGTCCCTATCCCCCCCAACGCAATCCTCTTAATTTGGAAGTGAAAGCCGAATTAATCTAATTGTTAATCAATTTGAATTTAAAGTATCCAATTTTAATTTGAATAGCCTAAAAGAAAAAAGGAAAGAATCAAACTTAGCTAGGAGCCTTCTGAAAAGCGTCTTGCTGAGCACGAGACTAAGACAAAAACTGGGAAGTCACACCCAGAAGGAGGCGTGGCAGAGTTTTTTTGTTTTAGTCTGAGCAGGTGGGATTAAATTACCCAATCAGTGGAGTCTACATCCATCTTGATGGAGAAATGAGTTTTATATTTCAGATACTACAGGATATTCTGCTGGAGAGGACATTACTCAGCTAATGTGGAGGAACAACGCAGTCTCCCAAGTCTAGAGATTCAAGCCCTGGGATGAAGGAAAGGCCTGCAGCAGCTTAATGAGAATCGGAAACATCAGGAAAGTAGACTATGTTATGTGTATGATGATTCAGATGTTGAACAGTAGAACATTGTTGAGTTAAAGGCTTTGTTTGGCAGCAACACAGGAATCAATACTGACCCAAAGGTGGGCGAAAAAAGAAAGAAAGAAAGAAAGAAAGGAAGGAAGGAAGGAAGGAAGGAAGGAAGGAAGGAAGGAAGGAAGGAAGGAAGGAAGGAAGGAAGGAAGGAAGGAAAAAAAGAAAGAAAGAAAGAAAGAAAGAAAGAAAGAAAGAAGTCCTCAAATCCCTTAGTTCTCATACCTTCAAACTTACAATGAAGGAAATTTAGCTTAAATAATTCCATTTCTTTGAATATTGAAAAATCACTGTGTACTTGGAGTAGTCCTAGGTGTTAAAATAGGATTGCTTTTGCTTCTTTGCAGAGCATACTCTAGGCCAGCGGTTCTCAACATGTGGGTCGCGACCCCTTTTGGGGTCGAACGACCATTTCACAGGGGTCGCCAAAGTCCTGGAGTTTTTCCTCATAGAATCCTTATGAAACGCAGACCGGCATTTTTTTTGTTTGTTTTTTTCCCCTTTTTCATGAGCTGTGCTACTCCCTCTTATTCTATTGGCTTTCGAACGCCAATAGAATAGACTCTCTTGAATAGAGTCTAATTCTATTGGTTTTCAAAAGCCAATAGGAATTGTCCAGGCTGTCTCTGCCCTACTGAGCCCGCCAAAAGTCCCAGTCAGCAAACGTTGCTGCAAGTTGTCTGCAGCTAAGGCGAGCTTTCTGGAAGTTTCCACCCCTCCCTGCTGAGTAACTACTAAATGTAAGTAAAAGAGGGCCAGGGGTGGGAGGGCTGCCCAGGAGCGCCTGTGCCTGCCTGCCGCCGCACCGAACAGGCAGTGGCCATGGTGAGGCTAGTGGGGCAGCGGCGGGCGCTGGGAGGGTAGCTGGCGCGCGTGGGGCCTGGTGGGTGGCTTACGTCCCTTGGGCTGGGCCAGCTAGTGGCCCAGCCGGTGGTCGGCCTGCGACGTCGCTGCCGCTTGCCATGGCTGCCCAGGGGCGCCTGGGCCTGCCTGCCGCCGCACCGAACATGCAGTGGCCAAGGTAACGCTAGCAGGGCAGTGGCAGGCGCTGGAAGGGTAGCTGGCGCATGTGGGGCCGACTCTCAGCTGGCTGTCGGGAGCCGGGCAGTGTGTAGCGACCCGCCGATTCCCCACCGACGTCCGGACACCGACCTGACTTCCAGCTGACTGTCAGGAGTCGGGCTGTGCTCCTGGGGGCCATGCAGACGTCGGCTGGCTGCTGGCTGCGTCCTCCCTGTCTCCCAGCTCATGGCAAGTCCAGGGGCTTGAAACATGCCCCCGACGCCGCCCCAGGCCGGTTCAGCTGCGTGGGCGGCCGGTCCAAGCCGGGTCTGGGCCGCTGCTGGCGCTGCCACTGGACTACTCCGCTGCTGCCGCTGCTGCTGACTGAGCTAAGCTGCGGCGCCGCGCCGGTCCTCACGCCTCCTCGTTGCCCAGCTGCGCTCCGCCCTTGGCTGCCCTCCGCGCCGCAGCTTCCCCCGCGCCACCCGGCCCACCTCCCTCACTGTTGGAGGCCACCTCGGCCCTCTGGCGCCCAGCACGGCCCTGGGGCTGGCGAGCAAGAGCGACTCCTTCCCGGCTCGCCAGGCTCCAGGCCTCGGAAGCAGCCAGGCGGCAGGGAAGAGGGCAATGTCCACATGTGCGTTGAAGGCCAGCCGGACGGGCTGGGAGGGGAGAAGAGGCGCCTTCTGAGCGGGAGCTGGCGTTCCAGCCGCGCCCTTCTTGCGTGTGACGAGTCGGGGAAGGGTTTGGCGGTGAAGGCCTGCACAGCGTGGAAAGGGGCTCCCGTGATCCTGCCGCTACGATGGCGCTCAGGAGGCTGGAGGGGCAGGCAGGTCCCAGGGGGGCAGCTGGGAGAGGGCAAGAGGTACTGGGATGAGGATGGGGGGTTCCAGACTACCATCCCCAGCAGCCCTAAAAAGCACTGTGGAAGAGTGGGGAATGCTGGGAGTGGCAGTTCATCACCATCTGGGAAAGCATGACTCTCCAAAGATCAATCCTTCCTTCCATCCATCTCCTTCCCTTCCCCTTCAATCTCTCCTTCCTTCCTTCCTTCCTTCCTTCCTTCCTTCCTTCCTTCCTTCCTTCCTTCCTTCCTTCCTTCCTTCCTTCCTTCCTTCTTTTCCCCTTCAATCTCCTTCCTTCTTCGTCTCCTTCTTTTCCCTTTCAATCTTCCTTCCTTCCTTCCCTCCCTCCCAACATTTTTGAGCAAGGAAGAGTAAGCTTCTCCATCGAGCATTGCTATATTGTTTTTGTGATTAATCACTATGCTTTAATTATGTTCAATTTGTAACAATGAAAATACACCCTGCATATCAGATATTTACATTACGATTCATAACAGTAGCAAAATTACAGTTATGAAGTAGCAAAGAAAATAATTTTATGGTTGGGGGTCACCACAACATGAGGTTGTGGCATTAGGAAGGTTGAGAACCACTGCTCTAGGTCATGTGTCATGTCGCGACATATCACAACTCTTTTTGCATTGCCAGCAATGGGGTGGGAGTGGCTTCAGTATGAAGTAATATATTATGAAAGTTGTAAATCAGATCAGTCATGTGACCAACCCAATTTTACCACCTTTGGGGTGGTTGTTACATGAACACCTTGGTAATTAAGCAAATCTATTATTTACTATGGTGCTGTTTTGCTGAAACCAAAAGTAACTTGTGCAATTCCATAAATGCAGCTGTGTTGCCAAGTACAAGACATGTGACCTCAGGGGAAGGGCAAGTGTTGGAACTTTGGAACTGGGTCATTACTACCTTTTTCCATGTAAGTCATAACTTCGAATGGTTGTTAAGCGACCATTCTAAATCGAGGACTACCTGTAATTTGGTGTCTCTCTGATATGATAGGTGGATGCAGGCTACTGTTTCTCAGCCCAGATGGAACTGAGAGGAAGGCAGAGTTGCATTAAGGGCAGGCACAAATCTTAACCTTGCCTTTTGTTGGAAGTTAACATTTTCCTATTGATTCTATGTTCAGTGACCTTCCCACTCCCACAGAGGACAAGCCTCCCCCCTCCCGGCAAAATGGCAGCATCTCGAAAATGATTTGAGGGGCCTGACAAAATCCTTACTTTGTTCTCTTGATTAAAATCAAAATATTTTTCAGTGTTAAATTTGTACACTAGTGCCATTCCTCTAGCACCAGTGAAAATATAGAACTTTCTCCCAATGAAGGTGATTTTTCTATTTTGCCCCATCCAGTTTCCAGTCTCCCTATTTAAGAATTAATGTGTCAGTATAACTACCTAGACCAGTGGAAGCATTTCACCAGAAAGAAAAGCCCACCAACTCAAGATACAGTGGATGTGAGAATGGAGACCTCATAATGGTCTGATAAACTGGGATGGGTATTGATGGCAAATACCCCATGCCTCATTCCTGCTGTAATAACCCACATATTAGATCAGTGGTTCTCAACCTGTGGGTCGGGACCCCATTTGGGGTCGAATGAGCATTTCACGGGGGTCGCCAAACCATGCTGTCCACCATTTTTTTCCCTTTTCCCTAGCAGTCCTACTCCTTCTTATTGGTGGCCACACCCACTTGGGGGTCACCACAACATGGGGAACTGTATTATGGGGTCACGGCATTAGAAAGGTTGAGGATCACTGTATTAGATGATTCTAAACCCCACCAGAGGGTTAGGATATGAAGTTTTGTTTTTATTTTCTTTTAACTTCTTCTACCCCTTTATGGATTACTGCCTTGTCGTGGCAAAGGGGCTTGTGTAACTCAATGAAGCTATAAACTATGCCATGCAGGGCCACCCAAGACGGACAGGTCATAGCAGAGAGTTCTAACAAAATGTGATCCACTGGAGAAAGAAATGGCAAACCTCTCCAGTATCTTTGCCATGAAAATCCATGGACAGTACTAAAAGGCAAAAAGATATGACGCTGGAAGATGAGCCCCTCAGGTCGGAAGGTGTCCAATATGCTACTGGGGAAGATCAGAGGGCTAGTACTAGTAGCGCCAGAAAGAATGAAGTGACTGGGCCAAAGCCGAAAGGACGCTCAGCTGTGGATATATCTGGTGGTGAAAGGAAAGTCCGATGCTGTAAAGACTTTTTCTCCATAGGAACCTGGAATGTAAGATCCATGAATCAAGGCAAGCTAGATGTAGTCAAAAAAGAGATGACAAGACTGAAGATCGACATCTTACGAATCAGCGAACTAAAATGGACAGGAATGGGTGAATTTAACTCAGATGACCATCAGGTATACTACTGTGGGCAAGAATCCCTCAGAAAAAATGGAGTAGCCTTCATAGTCAATAAAAGAATAGGAAAAGCAATACTGGGATACAATCCCCAAAATGACAGAATGATCTCAATTCGAATCCAAGGCAAACCATTCAATATCACAATAATCCAAATCTATGCCCCGACCACTGGTGCTGAAGAGGATGAAATTGACCAGTTTTATGAAGCCCTACAGCACCTTATAGAATTAACACCAAAAAATGATGTCCTTATCATCATGGGGGATTGGAATGCTAAGGTAGGAAGCCAAAAGATAACCTGAATAACAGGCAAGTTTGGCCTTGGAGTACAAAATGAAGCAGGGCACAGGCTGATAGAATTTTGTCAAGAGAATACGATGGTCATAACAAACACTCTTTTCCAACAACCCAAGAGACGGCTCTACACATGGACATCACCAGACGGTCAACATAGAAATCAGATTGACTATGTGCTCTGCAGCCAAAGATGGAGAAGCTCTATACAGTCAGTAAAACAAGACCAGGAGCTGACTGTGGCTCAGATCATGAGCTTCTCGTTGCAAAATTTAGGCTTAAATTGAAAAAAGTAGGGAAAAGCACTAGGCCACTCAGGTATGAACTAAATCATATCCCTGATGAATATACAGTAGAGGTGACAAATAGATTTAAGGAATTAGATCTGATAGACGGAGTGCCTGAAGAACTATGGATGGAAGTTCGCAACATTGTACAAGAGGTAGCAACTAAAACCATCCCAAAGAAAAAGAAATGCAAGAAAGCAAAATGGCTGTCTGAGGAAGCTTTGCAAATAGCTGAGGAAAGAAGGGAAGTGAAAGGCAAAGGAGAAAGAGAAAGATACACCCAATTGAATACAGAATTCCAGAGAGTAGCTAGAAGAGACAAGAATGCCTTCTTAAATGAACAGTGCAAAGAAATAGAAGAAAACAACAGAATAGGGAGGAACAGAGATCTCTTCAAGAAAATTGGAGATATGAAGGGAACGTTTCATGCAAAGATGGGCATGATAAAGGATCAAAATGGCAGAGACCTAACAGAGGCAGAAGAGATTAAGAAGAGATGGCAAAACTACACAGAAGAACTATACAAGAATGAGCTTAACATCCCAGATAACCACAATGAGATGGTCATTGACCTCGAACCATACATCCTAGAATGTGAAGTGAAATGGGCCTTAGAAAATCTGAGCAACAACAAAGCTAGTGGAGGTGACAGTATTCCAGCTGAGCTATTCAAAATCTTAAAAGACTATGCAGTAAAAGTGATACACTCAATTTGCCAGCAAATTTGGAAAACTCAACAGTGGCCACAGGATTGGAAAAGGTCAGTTTACATTCCAATTCCAAAGAAAGGCAATGTCAAAGAATGTTCAAACTATCGCACCATTGCACTCATTTCACATGCTAGTAAAGTTATGCTTAAAATCCTACAAGCTAGACTCCAGCAGCATGTGGATCGAGAACTACCAGAAGTACAGGCAGGATTTCGAAGAGGCAGAGGAACTAGAGATCAAATTGCCAACATACGCTGGATCATGGAGAAAGCTAGGGAGTTCCAGAAAAACATCTACTTCTGCTTCATTGACTATACAAAAGCCTTTGATTGTGTGGATCACAACAAATTGTGGCAAGTTCTTAAAGAGATGGAAATACCAGATCATTTTATTTGCCTCTTGAGAAACCTATACACGAGTCAAGAAGCAACAGTGAGAACTGGACACGGAACCACTGATTGGTTCAAAATTGGAAAAGGAGTCCGGCAAGGCTGTATACTGTCGCCCTGCCTATTTAACTTATACGCAGAGCACATCATGAGAAAGGCAGGGCTAGATGAAACAAAAGTTGGAATTAAGATTGCCGGGAGAAATATTAACAACCTAAGATATGCAGATGATACCACGCTAATGGCAGAAAGTGAAGAGGAACTAAAGAGCCTCTTGATGCGGGTGAAGAAGGAGAGTGCAAAAGTTGGCTTGAAACTCAACATTAAGAAAACCCAAATCATGGCATCCAGCCCTCTTAATTCCTGGCAAATAGATGGGGAAGAAATGGAGGTAGTGACAGATTTTATTTTTCTGGGCTCCAAGATCACCTCAGATGGGGACTGCAGCCAAGAAATTAAAAGACGCTTGTTCCTGGGGAGGAAAGCTATGGCAAATCTAGACAGCATACTAAAAAGCAGAGACATCACCCTGCCAACAAAATTGCGTATAGTCCAGGCCATGGTTTTCCCAGTTGCAATGTATGGCTGTGAAAGTTGGACCATAAGAAAGGCTGAGCGCCAAAGAATTGAGGCCTTGGAACTATGGTGCTGGAGAAGACTCCTGCGAGTCCCTTGGACTGCAAGGCGTTCAAATCGGTCAGTCCTAGAAGAGATCAACCCCGACTGCTCTTTAGAAGGCCAGATCCTGAAGTTGAAACTCAAATACTTTGGCCACCTAATGAGAAGGAAGGACTCACTAGAGAAGGGCCTAATGCTGGGAAAGATTGAGGGCAATAGAAGAACGGGACGACAGAGAATGAGATGGCTGGATGGAGTCACTGAAGCAGTAGGTGTGAACTTAAATCGACTCCAGAAGATGGTAGAGGACAGGAAGACCTGGAGGAACATTGTCCATGGGGTCGCGATGGATCGGACACGACTTCGCAATTAACAACAACAACAACAAAACTTCTTCTACCCCAACCCCTTGACCTGTTGAAGGAAATGTGATCCCCTTTGGTGGGACCTCACTTTTGATCATGTAAGGAAATAAGCTAATTTAGAATCCTACATTATTATGATCTCGCTAAGTGCATGGTAATAGACATGAAGGCCCACATTTTATAGTCTCTTAGCCATATTCTAGAAAACATGGGACTCCTCTCCCTGGGCATTAATTTTATTTATTTCTGTATTTACTCCATAAGCAATAAAGTTTAGCTGAAATAGTCTTGAAACATTCATGCAATATAACAAACTAACATTCATTCCTTTGTCAGTAAAGAATGGTTCAAGAGATCTATTATTAATTATATATTTAACCAAGAAATGCAATATTTGGATTCAATAAATGTGTTTTGGAACCAGTATTTACTAAATCTGTTGGCAATTTCTTCTTGGGTCCCACCCTGTAGCTGCCTCCATATTCCAATTACTCAAATGAGGATTTTTCTGACTTGCAGATACTTTACAAGCTACTTTCTGGAGCTGCCAAGAGATATAAGGGTGCCCACACCTGACTTGAATATTGCATACCACTAACCTTTAATCTATCTTTTGTTTTAATCACTTTAAACTGAAGCAGTCCGAAGCAACACAGACTCTTCAGAACAGTTTTATCAATAGTTCCTCTCTTGCTAAATATCCCCAAATCCAATATGGACTGGCGGTCATATAATAGTTTAGTATTACAATTCCACTTGGCACAATTCATCTCAAAAAATCCAACACTCTTGAGAATTGAAGCAGCCACAGCCAAGCTAGGAATTTTGGGAAAAAAATTATTTTGGAATTTTTGATACTATGGAAAGGTAGAATATAATTAAAATACCACAAGTAATTATTTCAATGAGAGAGTATGATGGTTCCAGTTAAAGATGCTGAGTTTGTCAGCTGGAAAGCTGCCAGTCCAAGATCGAGCGATGGGATGAGCTCCCGTTACTTGCCCCAGCTCCTGCCAACCTAGTAGTTCGAAAGCATGCAAATGCGAATAAATAAATGAGAAGGTTTCGTGCACCTTGGTATATAGTCATGCTGGCCACATGACCATAGAAGTGTCTTCGGATAGCATGGGTATGAGCACTGCCCCCTAGTGTTGGACATGACTGGACAGGGGAAAGGTTTATCTTTTTTAATTATTTCAATACTCATTCCAATATATTTAACATAACTTGCTAAACTGTACATATAGCATTGTCTGTTTATTTATTTGTGGCATTTCTATATGGCTACTGCTCCTGTCTAAGCAGTTTACAAATCTGAGTCAAATACAGGTAGTCCTTGATTTACAGTCATGTAGCAAAACCATTCAAAGCTACAACGGGATTGAAAAAAAAGTGTCTTACAATCTGTCCTCGCACTTATAACCATCACAGCATTCCCCATGGCAACTTGGGGGATGCTGTGATGGTCATAAGTGTGAGGACAGATTGTAAGACACTTTTTTTCAATCCTGGCAACTTGGTCAAAATTTGGGTGCTTGATGAAAGTGCCATCTGGTTTGAGTGATTCTATAGGAATTGTGATAAGAAAGTGGAATTGTAATACTAAACTGTTATATGACTGCCAGTCCATATTGGATTTGGAGATATTTAGCAAGAGAGGAACTGTTGATAAAGCTGCTCTGGAGAGTCTGTATTGCTTCCGGCTCCTTCAGTTGAAGGTGTCAGCAGCAGAAGTGTGGAGGTGTGAGATCTGCAATCTCTGGAGGTGCCTGAATGAAGAGAGGGAGTAATTGGAAATGGAGTCGGCATTGTATTTGGCATTTTGGGTGGCATTTTGGATGACAGAGACAGCATAGAGAAGAAGCCTTTGCAGCAGGGAAGTCTCCCACCAGCACTGACCATCTTCAAAGGAGGAGGTGATGTGATCAAAAGAGGAAACGAGGCACATGTGGAGAGCTAATAACTACTAAAGGCTAATCTATATACAGTGTCACTACCATCTATTTTGTTTGCTAATGTTCACTCCTTAGGACCTAAAATGGATTAGGTCTAGATGTAATAACAAACTGGAAGGTGAGAAACTGCTGTGTCTTCATTGCAACAGGAACATGGTTAAAGCATTCTGTCCAGGATAGTGCTGTTAGCTTGGGTGGATTTTTAACATTTCAGTTGGACCAGAGTTTTGCTCTTGTGGTAGGGATGTCTGGTTTTATATAAACGATAGATGGTGTAGTAATGCTAAGGTGGTTTCAAGTCTGTGCTCCTCTGATGTGGAGCTTTTGACTATCAAATGTAAACTCTTCTATCTACCTAGGGAATTTACTGTTATTATTATTATTATTATTATTACATTTATGTATATCCCTGTGTAAACAGAGATGAAGCCCTGAATATTCTCTATCATACCATCAGTTACTTACAAACTAGTTACTCAGAGAGTGCTTTTATTTCCATCAATATGTGAACTTTGCAACCAGAAGTGGGGATACATTGGATGTTGCTTATCTAAAATCAAGAATGCATTCAAAGCTATTCCTCACCCTCACTTTGGTTCTTCTGATCATCCCTCTGTGCTGTTTTTCCCAGCATATAAGCCTCTATTACTTAGAGAGAAACCTACCATGAAGCAAGTGACAGTTTGGGTGGAGGGACCTATAGAAGCATCAAGATTGCCTTGAGTGCACACATTGGGGCATGTTTAAAGAAGCTGCTAAAGTTAACCAACATATTAATGTAAAGAAGTGTGCCACCACTGTGTCTGCATATATTCAGAAGTGCATTGAGGATGTCTGTGTCTTTAAAAACATTGTGGTGTAGGCTAATGAAAAACCATGGATGACATGAGATTCGCAAAATGCTGAAAGCACGGAATGTGGGTTTTAAATATGTGATATGCTGGCACTTGGAATAGCTAGAGTCAATTTGAAATGTACTATTAAAAACAGTAAAGGAAACCCATTGTCAGAAAGTTCAGGACTTTTTTCAGGACCTTACAAAAACCAGGTGTATGTGGCAAGACATCCAGTCCATTACAGACTCCATTGTGCTATAAGGGTAACATGGACGTTTTAAATGAGCTGAAAACACTTTTTTGGAAGATTTGAGGCATCAAATAGTACCCCTTTGAGAAAAGCTGTGCCCCATCCTGATAAGCAAGTGCTTAGCTTTGATGTTACCTCTTTCTGGAGGACATTGCAGAAAGTTAACATTCGGAAAGCAGCAGGCCAGGATAATATCTCTGGGCGTTTTCTTAGGGAGTGTGCAGATGAGTAGGCTTGTGTTCTTACAGATATTTTCAATCTTCCATTGCACCGTGCAGTAGTCCCATTGTATTTTAAGTTTGCCATTATTTTGCCAGTACCAAAAAAGTCTTTAATCGGGGATCTTAATGATTATCATCGGGTCGCACTTAGGTTCATCATTATGAAATGTTTTGAAAGGCTGATAAAGGACTTCCTTGTATCCAACCTCCCTAGAGCATGAATGGGTTGTAATAAAAACAGCCTAGTTTTAAATGTAGGAAAAACAAAAGAGATCATTGTCTATTTCAGAAAAGGCAGGCACAGCCATACATCTCTGTGTATTAACAATTCAACTGTGGAGATGGTTATTAGCATCAAGTCAGCTGATCAGCAGGTTAGCTTGGTCGCTCAACAGTGAGACACTGGTGGAGCAGGCACAGCAGCACCTGCATTTTCTGCATCATATGAGAAGAACACATTTTCCTTCCCTTATTCTTACCACTTTCTATGGAGTGACAATTGAAATAATCCTGTCATATTGTATTACTGTGTGATTTGGAAGTATTACTGTTTCGGACAGGAAGGCTGTGCAGAGAGTGTTGAGGATGCAGAAAAGATTATTGGAACTTCACTTCTTTCTATCCAGGACATAGCATATAAGTGATGCTTGACCAGGATCCGCAGTGTTGTCAGGTATGCTATTCATCCTCTCCATGACTGGAAAGAGGCTTTGCGGTATCCTAAGCCGAACAACTAGAAGCTATAATAGCTTTGTACCATATAGTATCAACCTTGTTAACTCTCAAGACTTTTTTTCTGCTATGTATTCTAAATGGACTGTGGTGTGTGTGTGTGTGTGTGTGTGTGTGTGTGTGTTCATTTTAGCCATTGTCTACCCACTGCAGGATAAAGGTCTCTGCCACATGTTTCCAACTCATACAGTCCTGAGCTTTCTTTTACCAATTGGGCCTGCAAAACTTGCTGATATTGTCAATCCATCTTGTTTTAGGTCTCTTATTGTATAAGATATAAGATATTATATTCTATAATATCTCAAGATATAAAATGGACACCTAGCATCAAAAATGTCATCAAAAAAGCACAACAAAGAATGTTCTTCCTGCGCCATCTCAGAAAATTCAGACTGCCCAAGGAGCTGCTGATACAATTCTACAAAGGAATTATTGAGTCTGTCATTTGCACTTCTATAACTAGTTTAGAACTGCAACCAAACAAGACAGACATAGACTTCAATGAATACTTAAAACTGCAGAAAAAACAATTGCTACCAGCCTGCCTTCCATTGAGGACCTGTAATACTGCACGAATAAGAAAGAGAGCTGTGAAAATATCTAGACCCCTCTCATCCTGGACATAAACTATTTCACCTTCTTCCCTCAATGCTATAGGGCAGGGGTAGGCAACCCAAAACACTCAAAGAGCCACTTGAACCCGTTTCCCACCAAAAACAAAACACCGGGAGCCGCAAAACCCTTTTGATATCTAAAATGAAGATAACACTGCATATATCCTTTTTTATCTTTATTATAGGGGTGTGTGTGTGTGTGTGTGTGTGTGAGAGAGAGAGAGAGAGAGAGAGAGTGTTTGTGTATGTGTGTGTATATATATATATATACACACACACACACATTAAAAATAAAAGTAAAAATATGACTCTTGAGAATATCCATACTATTAAAACAATGATCACCGAGAGAATGCTTTAAGAGAATAAAATTACATACACACATAAGTAAAAAAAGGATATATGCAGTGTTATCTTCATTTTAGATGTCAAAAGGGTCTCTCTCTCTCTCTGTCTCTCTCCCTCCCTCCCTCTCTGCCCTTGGTCTGCCACTCCTCTTCCCCCACTCTCTTTCTTTCTCTCTTTCCTCTCTCTCTCCCTCTCTCTCTCTCTTTCTCCCCCCCCCCCATCTGCTGCTCACCTGGCAAGCTTCAAGTTGTTCTCAACAATCTCAGGGGTAGGCAACCTCGTCTCTTTTATGACTCATGGACTTCAACTCCCAGAATTCCTAAGTCAGCCTAGCTGGGCTAGCTAGCTCTCTCCTGCCCTTCCTGCTTCCTGCTTCCTGCAGAGACGCAGCAAAGGGAGGAGCTCCGCCCAGTAAGCTTTTCAGCTCCTCGAGAACACTGTGAGTGCACTCTTTTACACATACACACACACACACACAAACACACACACATACAGAGAGAGAGAGAGAGAGAGAGAGAGAGAGAGAGAGAGAGAGAGAGAGAGAGAGAGAAGCAGGGAAGTGCAATTGCCTCCCTCTGTCTCTGTCTCTCTCTGCAAAGGCAGAGGAGGCTGGGAGCCACAGGGGAAGGCTCAAAGAGCCGCATGCGGCTCCGGAGCCGCAGGTTGCCGACCTGTGCTATAGGGCATAGGTTGGCAACTCACGGCTCTGGAGCCACATGTGGCTCTTTGAGCCTTCTCCTGCGGCTCCCAGCCTCCTCCGCCATTTGGAGAGAGAGAGAGAGAGAGAGAGAGAGAGAGAAAGGCACTTGCGCTTCCCTTCTCTCTCTCTCTGTCTCTATCCATCTCTCTGTGTCTCTCTGTCTCTCTGTCGTGGGGAAAGAGGACTGGCAGACCAAGACCAGGGGAGAGCCAGCCCAATAAGACTGTGTGTCATCTTGTCGGAGAACAGCGTGAAGCCAGCTTGCCAGGTGAGCAGAAGATCGGAGAGAGAGAGGGAGGGAGAGAGAGAGGGAGAGAGAGGGGGAGGGAGAGAGAGAGAACTCATGCACAGCAGCCTCTATTTTTAGTTTTAATAAAACTCTTCAATCAAGCTCCCCCCTTGCACGCACGCACAGATTTTGCAGCTCCCAGTGTTTTCTTTTCTCTGGGAAACGGGTCCAAGTGGCTCTTTGAGTGTTTAAGGTTGCCGACCCCTACTATAGGGCATTGCACACCAGAACAACTAGTCATAAGAACAATTTTTCCCCGTCACTCTGCTTAACAACTAATTCCTACAACACTGTCAAAATACTTAGTAAAGCTGTATTACTATGATACTCCTCATCTTTCCTATTACCTATCGTTATCTTCTTATGACTATAACTTTGCTGCTTGTATCTTACAATTTATATTGGGGTTTTTTAGTATCCTAGTATGATTTATGTTGTTTCCTTAGCTACTGTGTTCCCCCCAAAATAAGCCCAGATCTTATATTTATTTTTGGTCCAAAAGATCCATTAGGGCTTATTTTTGGGGGATGTTTTATTTTTTCACCACAAGGCCCAGCCTGGCCAGTACCCTGCACCCCAGACGACTCAGGTTTCCCTTGATGGGGGAGGAAGGCTTTGGAAACTGCCTTTTCATTTACATTCATCATCAATATTGTAATCTGTCCCTTTATTTTTCAAAAAATGATTTGTATTTATCACGATTAGTCTCCTTGAACATCAATAGGAAGGCACATGAGCTGCAGAAATACAGACACTCGCACCCTCAAAGCTCATGCTGCTTCCTCACTTGGGGTGCACCACTGCTTTACATGTGCATTCAATTTTGTGGCTCAGCTTAACTCTTCAGTTGCAGTGGGCTGCAGTTTTCATCACCTTCAGGAAGCCTGGGTGATAGAAACCTTAGGCCAGGCTCCTCGCAGATGAAGCAATCTGGCTCACCCAGAATCAGGTTGGCTGACATGGGAGGCGTGGCCCATCCCCTTCCTCCAGCTCCACCGCACATGAGGGAGGAGCTGCCCACGATGGCCAACCTGACCCAGACTGAGCCAGCTTGCTTACAGGGAAAGGCTGTGTGTTGCAGGAGGATACGGATCCCTGCACTTCCTGGAGGCTCCGAGCGCTGTTTTGGGCACCACTGTTTTGGGCGCTGCATCAGTGTGTGCATCTGCCTCAATATTTTCAGTGGCACTTCGGTGCCTGGCCACCACCTCAGATCAGCTGCAGCACACCGTGGGGAGGATGGCTGAGGTTTGGGGGATGGCCTGTCAACTTTAGAATGAGCATGGTTGCAACCATCTTTTTCCTTCTTATTCCTAGTTGCCACAAAGCATGGAGGGAGGGGGTTTGCCAGGTGTTACGCTAGACAAAACAGATTTTCCCTTTTTAAGACTGTCATGGGAGCCAAGTTCATCGGCTGCTCCCAAGGCTGCAGACTGGCGTTTCATGAAAAGCCCGCCAACAAGCTGAATGGGGATACGTAGTTGCTTGCACAGCTTTGGGGGT
This sequence comes from Crotalus tigris, assembly GCF_016545835.1. Taxonomy (NCBI): domain Eukaryota; kingdom Metazoa; phylum Chordata; class Lepidosauria; order Squamata; family Viperidae; genus Crotalus; species Crotalus tigris. Next base: position 91,250 of record NW_024098093.1, on the reverse strand, counting down.
GGGATTTCTTACTTTGCAAGTGATGTGGCCATGGGTGCTCTTCTGTTACAAAAAAAATCACAGAGAAGAATTACAACTTTGCACTTACACTTCCCAGAAATTAACTGAAACCGAGAGGAAATGGGCGGTTTGGGAGAAAGAGGCTTTTGCAGTTCGTTGGGCGTTGCTGACATGACATCATTTCTTGGAAGGAATTACCTTTTGAGGTGTGGACTGATCAGAAAAACTTGGATGCTCTCAAAGCCCCTCGTAAATTATCCCCCAAGTAAGTTCGATGGGCTCAATACTTCAACCGTATTAATTTCACCTTAAAATATATTCCTGGGGGCAAGACCTTTCTGGTGGATACCTTGTCCAGAATGCCCCAGTTCAAAAGAAACAGAGAGGACGTGATTAACTCCATTATTCCTTTGCTGCAGTCTGCATCCCAAATAACTAGATCGCACATACAGAGGCCCCCTAGGGGCCCTGATGATTGATCGTTAAAGGAACTAAAGGAGAAGTTAGAGACTGATGCCTGGTTCAAGGATAACAGGTCTATATTGACTTTAAGAGGGGGATTAGCTTGGAAAGGTTCTAAGTTATACCTCCCAGAAAGCCTCAGACTCCAGAGTCTTGACGCTAAGAAAACGGGTCACTTTGTATTTTTAAAAACATTGTATCTAGTGCGGAGGCAATTCTGGTGGCCGAAAATGAAAAAAGACATTGAGAGTTATGTAAAATGTTTTGCCACTTGTGCTATCATGAAGAAATGTCGTAGAAAACCACCAGGTTTATTGTAGCAAGTGGCCAATCCCTCTCAGCCTTGGGAGGAGATAGCCATGGATTTTATAATAGAATTACCTAAGGGAAACACTGTGATATGGACTGTGGTTAATTTATTTTTCAAGCAGGCACATTTAATCGCTTGCTTGGAACTTCCTTCTGCCCAGAAACTAACCAAACTGTTTTTGCAGCATATACCGGCTCCATGGTGCTCCAAAGCGGATTATCTCTGACAGGGGGGTGCAGTTTACTGCAAAATTTTGGAGGGAATTTTTAAAATTGATTGGGTCCTCCCAGGGGCTTTCATCTGCTTTTCATCCGAATACTAGTGGTGCAGCTGAAAAAGCTAATGCAATGGTGGAACAGTATATCGGATGTTATGTGAATTACCAGCAGTCAAATTGGGCTGACCTTTTACCTTTTGCAGAGGTAGCCTACAACAATACTGTGCACAGTAGTATTGGTCTCACTCCATTCAAAATAGTGATGGGTAGAGATTTTGTGCCCATGCCTGAGTTCCCACAGAAGCCACCTACTTCCCAAACCTTGGACCAGTGGGTGACATCTTTCCAGGCGGTTTGGGGGAACATGAAGAAAGCATTGGCTAAAGCTACAAAGGTTTACAAGGAATATGCAGACAAATGACATTTCCCTCAAAACCTTTTTATGTTGGACAATTAGTTTATCCTTCAATGAAATATCTACGGTTAAAATTTCCTAGCAAGAAATTGGGTCCGAAGTTCCTTGGTCCTTTTCCCATTGTCACGATCATGAACCCTGTGACGGTGGAGGTAAAGCTTCCACAATTGGGGAAAATTCATCCTGTGTTTCATTGCAATCTTTTAAAACTAGTGTCAGAATTCACCTTAAGACCGATTCCGAAAAAGCCACCTGGTAGTGGAGGGAGAGACACATTATGAGATTAAACATATTCTGGACTCTAGGTTGCACAAGGGAAAGCTACAATACCTTGTCCAGTGGAAAGGTTACCCCCTTTCAGAGGTTACATGGGTGAAATATAAGAATGTGAAGGCAGATAGGTTAATAAAGAAATTTTAATGTAAGTACTCTCACAAGCCCTGAGGGGATGGATAACCTGATTTTTGTTTCCCCTGCAGGAGACTCTTTCTTTCTGAAGAGGAGACGACTGTCAACTTTAGAATGAGCACGGTTGCAACCATCTTTTTCCTGCTCATTCCTAGTTGCCATATAGCACAGAGGGAGGGGGTTTGCCAAGTGTTGCGCTAGACAAAAGAAACTTTCTCTATCAGACTTTCTCTCATGGGAACCAAGGTCATTGGCTGCTCCTGAGACTGCAGACTAGGCGTTTCATGAAAAGCCCGCCAACAAGCTGAATGGGGCTTTGTAGTTGCTTGCATAGCTTTGGGGGTGGGATTTCTTACTTTATATTGGGGAATTGTTATGCATCTCTTCAGACTTGGTTTCACTTTTGAAGTACTGATACTCTGTATCAATAAACATGTTCTCTGAAAAATTTACAAGCCTCGGAGTTCTGCTTTATTTGTCTGTTGTTCGGAAACATGACATTCCCATTCATAGCATGGCTGCTGTCAAACTGCCGTGTCGCCTCTTGGGAGAGCAGCATCAGCTGCCAATGCAGCAGCAGAGAAGGCAGAAGGCAATCCCGCCCACCAGATCAGCCTGGTAGGGATGGGGTGGGAAACTAAGCGGCACCAAAAACAATGCTCGGAGCCTCCAGGAGCTGCAGGGATCTTCGCATGCCCTTTGCAGTCATCCTCCTGCAGCATGCAGCCTCTCCCTGTAAGCAATCTGGCTCGCCCAGGTCAAGGTTGCCATCACGGGCAGCTCATCCTGCATGTGCGGCGGAGCTGGAAGACAAGGATGGGCAAGCCAGATTGCTTCAGCTGCAAGGAGCCTGAACTAAGGTTTCCATCGCCCAGGCTTCCTGAAGGTGATGGAAACTGCGACCCACTGCAGCTGAAGAGTTTGGCTGAGCCACAAAATTGAACACCCGTAAACCAGTGGTGTGCCCCAAGTGAGGAAGTGGCATGAGCTTTGAGGGTGCAAGTGTCTGTATTTGTGAAATACTTCAAGGCAGGCTGAGAAAAGAATAGGTGATATTGTACCGTCTGGTTATATACCTCATTCTATGTTGATTTCCACTTTAAGATCATTAAAGCAAATTGCCACCACTGTTTTTTCATATATTGATTAAGTTTATGTAAGCAGTATCTATGTCTTGGTTAAGCAATGCATTAATTATTGTTTGCTGAAATACTGAGTCAAACGCCATTTCGTAGTCAATGAAAGGCATGGCTTTAATGGATTTGCTGAACAACTTGGAAGTGATCCATTGTGCTGTAGTCACTTCTGAACCTTGCCTGCTCCTTTGGCTGTGCATCATTTAATGACGCCGCCCATACGCACCCAGACACAAGATAACCAACGCCTGAGGGACCCCTCTGCCGCCTCTATCCCCACCGCTACCTCCGCCTCCACCCCCGCCCCCGTCTCTGCCTCGGAAGCAAATATATACCCCTGGAGAAAAGGGAGACCACAGAGTGACAAAGAGGTGGTAACCAATAAGCTGGGGGTCTCCCCGTATCTCCCGAGACATCCAGGAGGAGCAACACCGCCCGGGAACACGCAAGGGGGAGATGATCAAGGACCAGAAGACCCCCCTCACCTTGGGGGTGTGTACGCGCTCCCGAGGAATAGGGAAACGGACGGACAGCAAAGGAGAGATGACCAACGAACCGAGGACTCTGCCGGACCCCCCACGTGGGGAAGATGAGAGGAGCCGACTTGAGGGGATGACGGAGCAGACATGCCCAGGAGTATATCCCATGTCGGCGGCCCGATTGAGGCTGTGGGGTTTACAAGTTGATTTCCATGACATCTCAGGAAGTGTTGCCATTAGGAGTGGGGAAAGGGGGAAAGCAGGTATTGGAAGGGATAGCAGCCGTGGGATTGGCAATTGTGCTGATGAGGGGGGGACTGGAGAGCAGGGGCCAAGGCGGGATATTCAGAGTGAAGCTCCGCGGTAGGAAGGATAACAACGAGAATGTGAATGACGGAAAATGGAGGGGGGGAAGGAGGGAGAAAGTTTACTGAGGTCGAGTGCCCCAGGGAGGGGTGTGAGAAGAGAAAACAGTTTAGGGATGCAGAGCTTACGTTCGATCAAAAAAGGAAGGGGAAGAATCCCCCTAGTTTACGATCATACGAGGAGGGGGGAATGGGCAGTAACACACACACAGGCAAGAAAAGTAAGGAAAATGCAGTTAGTGACACGGAAGCTACGACCAAAATGCAGATTGGTCGGTTAGGACCCGTGACAAGATCTAAGAGCCGGGCGCAAACGGTGTCTCACCTACAAATGAACTCTCCCATCGACTAGAATGTACCCTGACGATGTTGGCAGCCGCCAACGAAAGCTTGGTGTTTTATTGAAACATATATATATATATATATATATATATATATATATATATATATATATATATATATATATATTCATTCATTCATTCATTCATTCATTCAATAATGCAATCCTCGATCTCCGGGAAAAGTATAAACTAGTTGTTTATTGTTAAAACAACACTTAAAACAATAAAAACAGTTATATACAAAGTTAAAAACAACTTAGCTTTTGCTGGTCCTCTGCCAGCATCCTCAGAATGAGGCTCAGGGGGTGGGGAGATTCTTTTTATACCCTTGCTGATCTAACTGCTTACTCATTGCCCATGTGATAGGGCCATTCTTCCTGATTGCCTGTAAGATCGGCAAGGGTATAAAAAGAACCTCCCCACCCCCTGAGCCTCACTCTGAGGACGCTGGCAGAGGACCAGCAAAAACTAAGTTGTTTTTAACTTTATATATAACTGTTTTTATTGTTTTAAGTGTTGTTTTAACAATAAACAACTAGTTTATACTTTTCCCGGAGATTGAGGATTGCATTATTGAACAAATATGCCCAGGATTCGCATTTTTGCAACCATTAATATATATATATATATATATATATATATATATATATATATATATATATATATATATATATATAGTCTTCGATAATTTTGAATATTGGAATCCCAGGTATGGAATCCCAGTCAATCAGATAAAAATAAAGAGCTCTGGGATGTAAGGTAAAAGGCTTTTTTAATTAATTGCTGAGCTTTTGTTAACAACCTGTTAATTATTGCTGAAGCAGTACTGCAGGATCTAGAACGTGTTGTCATGGCTGATTATCAACCCAGTTTTTGGGTTAGGTACATGGACAACACCTTTGCAGTCATCAAGCGATGTGATACCACCAAATTCTTACAGAAACTGAATTCATTCCATCCAGACATCCAATTTACAACAAAAGAGGAGGACAACAACACCTTACCCTTCCTGGATGTCTTGGTCCATCGCCTTCCAGATGGCAACCTATCAACCACCGTCTTTCGCAAAATCACTCACACTGATAGAATTCTCTACTACCAAAGAAATCATCCTGTATCACATAAAATCAGCTGTTTAAGAACTTTATTCAAAAGAATCAAGACCCACTGCAGCACAGAAACAGCAAAATCTAAAGAGAAAGCATATCTTCTCAGCATATGCAAACAAAATAATTATCCACCAAGTTTCATTAAACGTTGCTGCAAAGATAAACGTTGCTGCAAACTACAATGCTCCAACTAATACAACTTGGGCAACAATCCCATACATCAATGGAGTCTCAGAAGCAACCGCCAGGATCCTTGCCCCATACAATATCAACATAGCACACAAACCCAACCAAATGTTACGTTTCCAATTGATGCGACCCAAAGAACCATTACCAACCAGTGATTTGTCCTCCATTGTATACAAGATCAACTGCAACACATGCCAATGTAATTACATTGGAGAAACATCAGAAAGACTTAAAACCAGAATACATGAGCATATTTTGGCAGTAAGAAGACAAGAACAATGCTCCCAAGTCTGGACCCATATAGCTGAACATGGCACACTTTCAACTTTAAAGGAACAGAAGTCATGGCTCATGATTCCACCAAAGGAGGCCGTCTTTTAAAAGGAGCTTGGTTTTCAGACTGTCATTCTATTAATAGACACATAGACCTACTACCTCTCCTTACCAAACCCTAAAAATTCATTTACAAAAACATAAAATACCTAAACACTTCAACCCAACCAATAATAACACAAAACACCATCCCACCCACTTATCAAACCCCAAACCAACACAATAGATATCCTTTCTATAACACAAACCTTTTCATCAAACCTAAGAATATAACTCTAACACAACCATGACAACTCACACAACCAACACACCACGTTCTGATATTCTCACACACAGAAACAACAACCCCCCCCCTGACCACAACATCCAGGACACAAACATCCAAAACACAAATCCTGCAACCTCACAAGACACTCACACACAACAAAACATACACACACAACACCTAAGTAACAACAGAATATTAAGACCAAGTCCAAAACTCCCCCCTGCAATGAAATATGACTTATCACATTCAATGGAACAAAATATTACAGCCCAATTCCCAATTCCCAAACACCACAAAACCACTCACAACTAATAAGCATATCAAACGACCACACACAAACATTCCAAACGACCGTACCCAACGAAACACACACACACACACACACACACAGCAACCCTACACCCAAAAAAACTATACAATCCAAGAGGCTGGCTTCTTTAACAGAGACGATTTCACAACTTCCTAAAAAGGGGGAGTGAGGGCAGGCAAATCATTCACATGCCCCACGAGGGCATCTGCTTTCTCTCCCTACAGATCCAATCCCGCAGCTCCTGCACATGATAGAGTGAAACGAACCCCCAAGCTGCACCTCATGGAACGAATCCAGCTGGCACAAGACTGAGCACGAAGCCCTAAGAACCTCGTGCGGAACAGCTGATAGACGCACTGGCTCTACACGCCAAACAGCTGACAAGTGCGACTGTTGAAAATGGTCTTGAGACTGACTGCTTTATGCCTTTAAGAGTTTCTTAAGCACGCTATGTGCACATGCCTCACTGCAACCGTTGTTTAACTGTTATGTAAATTTATGCGCATACTCCCCCCTTCTCATTTAGCCCTTTGCTCTGATGATGTTAACAGGTTGTTAACAAAAACTCAGTAATTAATAAAAAAGGCTTTTATCTTACATCCCAGAGCTGTTTATTTTTATCTGATTGACTATATATATATATATATATATATATATATATATATATATATATATATATATATATATATATAAAAATGTATATATATATAAATATAAATAAAATAAAATAAGCACCAAGGTAGTTAAAACTATAAAAGTTTAATTTAAAAACGCCAAGCTTTCGCCGTCACCTGCCGGCATTATCAGGGCTTAAAACGCCAGAGAGTGGGAGAGTCTCTTATAAGCAAGCCCGAATCTGCGCCCGGCTCCTTGATCTTGTTATCGGACCTAATTGGATAGATTGTACTCCGGTGATCCGTTTCTTCCTGCACCCCTTATCTACGTGTATGTCCTCATTTGCCTTCTTTTCCTTGGATTCTAGGGTGGGTGGGGCAACCTCCCTATCTCCCTGGTTGCTCCCCTCCTTTGATCCATTCTCTCCCTCAGGTTTGTGTAGTGGTTTGCATTTCCCTTTCCTCTTTTTCCAATCCACATCCATGCAGCTATTCTCTCTACGAGTGCTTTCCCTTTCTTCCCTAACGCCTCCCCCTCGTGCCCAGTTGTTACTAAGATGGTCATGTATACACACACACACACATATACATACATAGATACATACATACATATATCTCCATACTCATACATGCACATACATATTGTGTTATATTATTATAATTATATATAATTATAATTAATATAAAATATAATATTGTATTATATATATGTGCATTATATTAACATCGGATAAAGAGAGAGAAGCTTAATTCTCCCCCACAACAGTCATTTCAGCTTTTATCCTGAGTCCAATCTTTCCCGAAACCACCTCTCCTTCAGCTGGTCTTTGAAATTGTATTTAAAATTCAGTTAAGATAATATTTCACAAATTACTAACATCTTACCTTATTGAGACAGCATTTAGCAATTGCTTGGAGAAATTCATTTGTTCTTTCAGGTTCATGTCCTGCAACAACACGTGCAGGTTTCACTGCCAAATACTCTCCTGTCACCATGATGACCACATCAATTGCTTTCTGAAGAAAGATGATTTTTGCATCTTTATCCTGAATAAAACAATATAGTGTTAAAAAAACTCTACAGTTTTCAATATAAATTGTGATACTAGATTTTTAATGTATAAATTTTTAATTTATAAAATAGCATTTTGGTACAATTCTGACATTATATTAAATCAGTGGTTTTCAACCTGTGGGTCGGGACCCCATTTGGGGTCGAACGACCATTTCACGGGGGTCGCCAAACAAGGCTGTCCGCCATTTTTCCCTTTTGTTTGGCCACACCCCTGGCACCCAGTGATGTATAAGTGGTTGGGGGGTCACCACAACATGGGGAACTATATTATGGGGTTGCGGCATTAGAAAGGTTGAGAACCACTGTATTAAATGATACTTAATGGAATTGCATCTATAAAATATTTTATAAATAAAAAATTAGGAGTGCATACATACCTTAACATTATCAGATTTCATCTCTGCTTCTGTATACAATCCTTTCATGAAACCAGTTGATCTAATTACCTTTAAAACAATAATATTAATGTTATTACGATACTAGCTCTCAAATGCATATATTTTTTGTACAACTTAACAATATAAAATGCAAATACAAAGCATTTGAATCTTAAAACAATGAAATAATTGTGCTCATTTTTGCAGACAACTTTGATTATGATATTCTGTTTTTCTGAAATAATTCTGTATATTTCAGTAAGTGCTACACAGTGCAACTTTATATAATGGGATCTTTCTAAAGTATAAAAAATAACTTGCACAGGTTCAAATAATTGTAGAGATAAACATATTAATCCACAATAAATACTTTCTCTAGCATTCTCATACTACATCTAGGTTGTAATTTCCATCCATCGTTTAATAAAGTTCTTATAATATTGAAACCAGGTGTTCTCCAGGAGTATACGTGGGATAATAAGATTGGTAATGTAAGTTTCCATAGAATTGGGAAGATTTATAAATTTTATTTTTAGTATATAAAATGTTAGAGAATTTTAATTTCTCTATTGGTGAAAAATAAATCAGAAGCTCTCACAGTTGATTGCATTTAGCTGATGCAAACAACTTTATATTTATATAAAAATATTTACAATACCATTCTTCTTTACAGCAACATAGCTTAACGAAGATTTCTTACAGAGACAGACCAGAGACAAAACCTTGAGACTGGAAATCCAGCTCCTAACTCAATACTCTTTCTGCACAGACTCAGTAGCACTTTCTTCACATTGGCTGACTGAGTTAACACATGACTCTTCCTGTTCATGAATATTCCAACACTCCTCCCTTCATGACAGGAAGAGACATCAGACCTATTGACTTAACACATTCTCCAATAACTGCTCAATTTTTCTCCTTTGACTGAGAATATAACCACCTTTTTCATTTTTCTGTATCTCTACACCAAGATAATTTTTTATTTCTCCCAAATTTTTTAATTCAAATTTCTTTCCTAATTTATCAGCAAATTCTTTGACTTATGATGCATCCTTTGCGATGAAGCAAAGATCATCCACAAATGATAACAGTAGACAATTCCCTCCTTGTAACTGTCCAGTATATATACAATTATCAGCTTTGCAACTTTTAAATCCAAGATCCTTTAAAGCAGTATCTAAACAGATATTCCAGTTTCTGGCTGACTGCTTCAGCCCATAAATAGCCTTGTTTAATTTATATACCATGTTAGGTTTTGCAATTTCATATCCTGGTGCTTGGGATCATATAAATTTCTTCCTCTAACTCAGCATTGAGGAATGCAGTTGTGATATCAAAGTGCCAGATTTTATGTTTATATGCCACTGCCAACGCCAGTGCTAATCTTATACTCTCACTTTTCACAGTTGGCGCAAATACTTCATCATAGTGCACATTCTTTAATTGTGAAAAACCTTATGCCACTAACCTGGCCTTATACTGTATATCATTATTTGGCAATACCTTTTTCTTATATACCCACTTACAACCTACAGCTTTGGTTCCCTGTGGCAAAGTCACTGATTTAAATACTTCATGGTCTCCCATGGATTTCATCTCTTTATCCATGGCCTCCTTCCATCTTTCTTGTTCAGCTTTTGGTACTGCCAACACCTCTTTATAACTTCTTGGCTCATACCACACATTGCAAACGTTTACCTTGCTGACAGAATACCTGTCAGGCGGAATTCCTTTATTACATCGCTCTGACCTACGTGGTATTAACTGCTTCTGTGTCTCAATTCTTTCTGGTTTCATGTCTTGTTCAGCTTCTCCTCCCTGAACATGGACATCTTCAATTATTTTTTCATCATTAGATGAGCTATTGTCACTAAACAGATCACCGTCATTAAGTGAGACATACCCAGAATTTGCATTAATTCTGTCCCAATTTTGTTCTGCAAAATTGGCAGACCTTGAAATAACAATTCTTTTACTTCCATCGCTAAAGCGATATCCTTTTGACCCTGGCTCATAGCCTACAAACCTGAGCTTTCGTGCCTTTTGCTGTCCCTTTCTTCTGATTGTCTTAGGAATATGTACCCATGCAGTACTTCCAAAAATTCTCAAATGTGCAAGTGATGGCTTTCTCCCATATAGAATGGCATATGGAGTATTATTAATGGAGGAACTCCACAGCCTGTTAACTATGTAATTTGCAGTCAATATGGCTTCTCCCCAATATGACCTGCTCATACCAGAATCCTCCAATAATGAATCTTTCATTGTTTGCAAAACACCATTCCTTCTTTCAGCTACACCATTCTCTGCTGCTGTGTAGGGATTTGTACGTCTGTGTCTTATTCCCAACTGCCCCAACCATTGTTGGAATTTAGTTGACATAAATTCAGTACCTCTGTCAGTTTGTAACTGACACACTTGTTGTCTGTACCTTCTCTCTACAAAACTTACCCACTGTTTGAATTGTTGTAGCACCTCTATCTTTGCTCTAAGCAAATAGCAAAATGAATACCTGCTATAATCATCAAGAATTACCAGTGCATATTTTGCTCCTCCCAAACTGGCTTGCATAGGTCCCACCAGATCTGCATGAACCAGCTCTAGAACTCTTTTTGTTTGTCTTGTGCTACATTTACTAACTAGGAATGCCTTTGACTTCGATGCTTTGCATACTGCACAGTCCAAATATATTTTGCATCCTTTCAAATTTAGCCCTTCTGCAAAATCTTGCATTTGCTGCAAAACTTCAAAGCTTGCACGGACAAGTCTTCTATGCAGAAGATGAACACATGAATCATGCTCTGCAACATTCTTAAATATATGGGAACATTGAACCTTTTGTCCCTGCAATATGTATAGATTATCTTCCTTTATGCCTTCTGCACAAAATATTCCCATTCCTTTTGATGAGACATTTCCCATTTACAAAAATGATCTCAAAACCTTGTCTGTCTAAATTAGACACACTTAACAAATTATGTTCCATCTCAAGTACACAAAGCACGTTGGTAAACTTTGATTCCAAATATGGAATTTTTACATCGCCTTTTCCAATGACTTTTGCTTTCTGGCCATTTGCCAAAGCCACAGCTTCTTGTGCTACTGGAACAAACCTACAAAATAATTTAGAGTCATTAACAATTGTTTGACTTGCCCCACTATCTATTAGCCACTTGTCTCTGTTGTTGCTATTGCAAACTTTTGCAACACCAAAATGTTCCTTTTGCAAAGCAGTCCTTTTTCTTTGCACAAATGTCTTTTTCTGCAAATTGTTCCTCTGCAAACAGTTTCTTTGCAAATGTGTCTTTGCTCCACAAATGTAGCAACTCTTTCCTTGCAAAGCTCTCTGCTTGCAAAATCTCTCCTTTGTTGCAATTTGGTCCGGGTCCGATCTGCTTGTTTCTTCTCCTCTGGAGACTTGCAGTCTGGACCCCCTCCTCAGGAATTTCTCCTCCTCGTGGCTGCTTCTAAAATGGCGTTTTTCTTCTTCATTAAGCAAACATGCTTTTAAAGCCTCAAAATTTAAATCTTGTTCTTCTTTGCACTCAAATATTGCAGAAACTGTGTCCCAGGTTTTATCTAAACTGTTCAACACCAATAAAACCTTCTGGGACTCAGGGAATTTAATCCCACGTTGTTCTAAGTCCAAAAATAAACTTTGTATTTTATTTAAATGCTGTTCCACAGATTCACCTGGTTGCAAACAGGCCCTGTAAAGTTTTCTTGACAATTGCACTACATTGCATGCAGAAACATTCACGTGCACAGCTCTCAACTTCAACCAAATCTCCTTTGCAGTCTTCAAATTTGCAACATTTAGAAATTGTTCATCACCTAAATTCAAGGTGAGATAAGCTATTGCTTGATCATGGCTTTTCTGATCTGCAGCTGCAAATACTTGTGGTGGATTTTCTACAATATACCACAGCTCTTTTGCTTTCAGCAAACATTCCATTTTTGCAGCCCACACAATGTAATTCTTCTGGCCCAAACGAGCCAGAGTTTTCCTCAAATTCCATTGCAGCCATTCTGCTAATTCTGCCTTGTTCTTATACTTTCTAAACACAAGCAATTTCTTCCAGCTTTAAATTACAATGCAGTCCTTAGTAAGCTCTGGGCCCATAACCTGTTAGAGAATTTTAATTTCTCTATTGGTGAAAAATAAATCAGAAGCTCTCACAGTTGACTGCATTTAGCTGATTCAAACAACTTTATATTTATATAAAAATATTTACAATACCATTCTTCTTTACAGCAACATAGCTTAACGAAGACTTCTTAGAGACAGACCAGAGACAATACCTTGAGACTGGAAATCCAGCTCCTAACTCAATACTCTTTTTGCACAGACTCAGTAGCACTTTCTTCACATTGGCTGACTGAGTTACCACATGACTCTTCCTGTTCATGAATATTCCAACATAAAACTTCTAAAACCATGCTAATGTTGGAATACTAACTGGTTAGGAGACAGTTCTCTTCAATACATTCAACTTGCATTAAAAATGGATGAATTCAGAGCAATACATTAGAGCCATGATGGGTATGATCACAGGTAGCCATGATCACAGGTAGTCCTCAACTTGCAGCCATTGACTTATGACTGTTTTACACACTTACAACTGTTGCAGCATCCTCATAGCCACATGATCAAAATTTGCCCAGTTAGCAACTGGTATGTATTTATGATGGTTGCAGTCATGTGATCACCTTTTACAACCTTCTGACGAGCAGTCAATGGGGAAGGCCAGATTCATTAATAGCCATGTTATTGACAACTGCAGTGATTCACTTAACAACTGTGGCAGGAAAGGTTGTAAAATGGGGAAAAGTCTTTTAAGTGTTTTGCTTAACAACGGGAACGTTGGGCTCAATTATGGTTATAAGGGGAGGACTACCTGTAGCCAAAATTAGAGCAGGGATCACCCATTGGTTATAGTAATATTGGGGATCATTTGTTATGCTTGTGTTGTCTCATACTACATAGGTCTACCAGGTTCTGTAAAAAAAAAAAGTAAACTTGCCAGCAGATGGGAAAACCAATCAACACAAATTTCAATCTATATAAGCATAGATTGAAGCTAGTGGAAGATTCCCACTAGCAACTTTCTCCCATTTCAAGGGGAAATGTTTCCCAAATCTACTTCAGAACATAGAATACAGAATCATGGGGCTAGAAAGGATTTCACAGGTCTTCCAGTCCAATTCCCTGCTGAATTATTGGAAGTTTCAAAGGAACTAAAATAAACTGCCCCTCTAGCACAATTCTATTCAGGGAATGTGTAAGGACTTGCCTCAGTTAAACCTCCCAAGAAAGCAGAACTTTTGAAACTTGCATTATTTCAACAGGAACTTTTATTGGAAGGTATTGATAGCAAGATAGTAAGGCAGGATCTGAGGATTTCACACATGAAATATTACATTAAAAGAGCTCTTTCAAACCCCACCCTAACTGTCCATCTGGCTGGTTTGAACTGAGCCAATCCATAAGTGCTAAGTTATTGTGGGAAAGAACCGGTAAGGTGCCGTTCTCAAGGCTGTCAGGGGGAATTTTTTTATTATTGGTTAGAAATACGCTAGAGTGAGAAAAGGTTATGAAATTTAAAGAGATAATTGATCATTTGTATTTATATTCCATGATTATTTGTATGAACGTTCTTATTTCTTCTTCTTCCTCCTCTTTGTATATTTGTGATCTTAAATAATATGGTAAACTATAATTAATATGTAGTATATTACTATTTTAAAGTGATTATAATTAATTAATATTAAGCATTATTAAGTAGTGAAATGAATGAAATTTATTGACTAATTTGTTATTCACGTGATTATATGGAAAGTTGTTTAATAATAGAGTAATTATTAAGATTTAATATGTAAACCCGGACTGGTAGACTTGCTGAAGCAATGTTATTTTGTGGAATTAATCCCACTTTTGTGTTATCCCTTTTCCCTGGTCTAACCTTTTTGTATGTTTCCCGTTGTCTTACCCCTTTTGACCCTATCCCCTTATTACCGTTATAAAACTCAATAAAAGAAAGAAAAAATCTAGGCAGAGTAGAGCAATTAAGGTTATGGTATGTGATTGGGTTTCTAACCCAGCCACTAACCCATCCAGTTTTTCATAGAACAAAACCAGATATATTTTGCATTTCATATTTGCCGAAATGTTAATTTCTCTCCCCTTGCCTAAATATAATAGAAAATGATACATTTGATATAATAGGATACAAAATGTTACATAATATTCATTCTTACAATATTATAGTTTACCTTTATAGATAGAATTAAATTCTCACATCACCTCTAGTACAATACAGAACATAGTTCTCCCTTTCTCCTAGTTAGGCCTATGTAGCAAAAACAAGCCAAACTTGTTCAACACATGAAAAGATGAAAAACAAAGCATCACTCATATTAATGCTGAGCTTCCTTAGCTACAAAGCCATAGTTCTATTCTTGAAATCTGAAATCTATTTAAAATATGAGCCAAAGATAGCTAAATTTGCCCGTCTTTGTACATGCAATTACTGTTATTAACCAACAAAGACTGCGGCAACTTTTCTTTTTTTTATGTTCACGTAATGGGCTGCGGTCCAATCCAAGGCATGTTTCTCTATCTATTGTAGGGATAAGAGACAGGCGAAAGTTGCGAGCAGAAAACTGCCTTTGTTATGCATCTTACTTGATGCAGGTCTCTGTGACCTTGCCAAGTTGATAAGGCTAAATTGGTGAACAACAAGTTTTCCTGTTTATGGCCTCTAACTTTTTACTCTTGAGGATTGGTAAAGGATTTTAGCCAATGAAATGCTGTTGCCATGCTGTATCTATTGCTATTTGAAAAACTCTATAAAAACAATAAAAGGCTGCGTAGTAAGTGGCCATTTCTTTGCACCCTTCAATGACAAAGGAGTGATTACTACAATCTATAACAGCCATTTGAGGGATTGACTGAACAACATACAACCCTTGGACCAAACGGGATGGAGAAAATAAGCCATCCGACTCTCTAACCCTGTCTAATGTCTTGGGGAATCTCTTTACACAACCCTTCAAAGATACACGCGTCTCTTTTGCGGCTTCCTCCTCGAGTTGCCAGGCAACTGGAAACACGACCGATCGCTTCCTCTCCTCCCCCTCTTTCCCGCCACTTTCGTTTCGCCTGACCTCCCCGATTACGTCGTGCAGGTAACGGAAAGGAGGCTTGCTGAGAAGGCGCTCTGTAAGAGGCGGTTTTCGAATCACGCGCCCTAGCAACTCCTGCGTACGCCGGACCACGGAGCCCTGCATGGCAGCCTTCAGTAAGATTCGTCTCCACCAGGCCCAGATAAACTCCCGGTACTGCGCAGACCACTCATGCGCACTCCGCCTCCACCTCCCTTACTACTCAGTTTTGCGACCATAGCAACGCGCAAGCAGTATCCGCCTCCTCCTCCTTCCTTTCTTCCTATTGGGCCGAACGAGCGGAGGCGATGACATAAGCCGCCGAATATTTGTGCACCAAGGAGCGAAATTAAAATATGATCTAACTATAGGTGGGGATGGATGCAGAGGCGTGACCTTTTGCTTGTGAACTTCAAATTTACATTAAGTGCTTGTTTCAGGTGTTAATAGCAAAGGAGAAGAACTTGTCAAACAAACCGCTGATGCTTGTAACTTTTCTACTTTTTTATTTTCGATCTGGAACTTCGCAGTTTCAGTTGTGAGAAAATATAAGTAGATATTAAGAAACGGCTATCAATCAAATTTGTATCACTAAGTTGTATCAGATAAAACAACTATCTTTGCACAGAGGTATTTTCTATGTACCTATTCCAACTGCTGCTTTTATAATTATTTGAATTAAGATTACTATTTCTAATATTTAAAATTTCCTAAAGTATTTATTGTGGCATTTTTGTTCATTAATCAAATATGTTCAATTAATTTAAAAGAATGAAACGTCACAGCTTTTAATGCTAACTTTATGGGTCACAATGCCCATAAGACCTATCTGGTCTAGTGGTTAAGGCATTGTACTGACCTAGAAATCAGGAGACTGAGTTCTAGTCCTACCTTTGGCATGAAAGCCGGCTGGGTGACTTTGAATCAATCACTCTGACCAACTCTCCTCACAGAGTTGTTGTAGTGGGGAAAATATGAGGAGGAAGGAGTATTAGGTGTGTTTGCTGCGTTGAGTTACATAATAAAAAATAAGGGCAGGCTAAAAATGGAATAATAAAACTTATCTACCTGATCTATTTTTATTTTCTCCTTTTTGTTGTGTCTTGCTTTTAATTTATAAGATTGGGAACAGCAACATTCTTATTTTTCTTTAACTGATAATAAGCTGCTATGGGAAAGAGTAATATGAAAAGTGGGATAAAGCTGTAGCAAATGAATAAGGGAAAATAATTTGAATAAATTTCAGAGCAGTAAGGAAAATTGACTTTCATCTAAACTTATATTTTCTTGATTATTGTAATGCTTGATGTTCCCTCCTATAACCAGATCACAAAAGAACTCTGGACATCTTGACAGCTGTCCTTACTAAGAGAATAACTGGCTTTCCTAACCAAAATGATACATTCTGATCAGATTACCAGTCAGCCTGATAGCATCACTATCTGGGAAGATCCTGGAAAAAAATAATTAAAAAAGAGTTCTGCCAACACCTAGAAACTGTCAGAATCCAATTATATTTCATCTCTAGTTATCGACTATGGAAAACCCCATTTCTGCCCTCTCTGGATTCTGTCATACTACGAAGAAGAAGGGGGATGAGCAAAAGGGTTTATGGCTCTCACTTTCTTCATTAAAACTTCAAAGGGACTGAATGTGGATCTCACCAAGAGGACTGACCATAACAATATGGCCATCACCTTTCATGTACTACTCTCTGAAGTCTCCCGCCGGCCGTGAGGAAAAGGGGGTGGAAATGTAACACCTGGAATTGTCGCTGGAAGGACAGTGTGATGGGGGGCTGCTTGGGAACACTTAAAACCTTGAATGGTAAGAGGTAGGACCTCAGGTCCTGTCTAGAACGCCTGCAACCATCTTCTCTTAATAAAGATGCCTGTTGGAAGAAATATTCCAAGAGTTCTGTTTTCTTAAGATGCAAAGTGGAGAGGGTCCTTACAGAAACAAACAAAGTTATAATCAGAAGCCAACACAGGTTTGTCAAAAATAGATCATGCCAAACAAATCTTATTTTATTCTTTGACAAAGTGACTAAATTAGTGGATCAGCAAAACACTGTGGACATACCATACTTGGATTTCAGTAAGGCATTCAACAAAGTAGACCACAACCTACTTTTTGGTAAGCTAGAAAAATATGGGATAGACAGCATCACCACTAGATGGGTTTGTAATGGCTGATACTGCACTCAATGACTAGTCCTTAATGGTACTATATCTATATGGAGGGATGTAAGCAATAGAGTACCACAATGTTCCGTCTTAGGCCTAGTACTCTTCAATATTTTCATAAATGACTTAGATGAGGGAATAGAAGGGGAAATTCCTCAAATTTGTAGATGACATTAATCTGACTAGAATAGCCAACATCCCAGGATCCAAATTGTTTTTTTCCAAAACAATTTTTATTAATTTTCCATTTTACACCAACACAGCTTAAGAACTCACGTGGAAACCCGGTGATCCATTTTTTAAAAAACAAACAATAATATAATAAATATATACCCATTATTTCTTTAAAATTTCCCTCTCTGTATAGAATTATAATCAAATTAATACATTTTCAAATAAATTCATTCATTACTATGTCTAACCATCAATTGCATTAATCAATAAAAAAATTAATCTATAGAGACCTATATTTCTTCACCCATTTAAACTTAAGCTTCATAAACTCCATTTATTTAAAACATTATAATCAAGTTGATATCTTTCTAAAACCAATTCATTCAGTAATATAACATTTCATCCAAGCTGATTAAAAATCAACTAAAATTCTCTATTTATATTATTATAGGCTCTTTAAAACATTTCTAAAACAAATTTCCATTAAATGTATCACTTTATAAATTTCATTAATCAATAAAAGTTTATAACCTCATTATCCATCCCAAAGATCCTGTATCATGTTGTCTTAAATATATTTAATCTTAAACTAACATATTCATTTACTATTCAGGTGCCCCAAGTGTTTTTTTATTTAAGTATTATTAATTCCAAAAGTAAATTCTTCTCTTTCTCACCAATCTTCTATTATTTTTCACTGTTTCTCCAAATCTCCAATAATTAATTCTATCATTTCCTATATTTCAGTTCTTTTCTCATTATACCATCTCTAATGTTAAAAACATGTAAAGCCCTTTTAACAAAGTCCAACACCAAATCAATCCAAATCACTGTAAGGCCTTTACCACATTACTATAACCAAATTTAATATTTGTATCTTATTCTGGGTTTCTTTCTAATCCAAACAGGTTTCCATAATCGGGCCTCTGCCTGTCACACTATACACTCCAAAAAGAAAGCTCCCGTTGTACATTTTGTAAAATTAGTATAAAAGTTATAATTAGTCTGAATGGCTCATAGCAGAACATCATTTCCCCTTTAACACTGAATAAATTTCACTTAAAATCCTTTCTTTTATATTGTCCTCTTTGATCACAAGTTTCTCTTCTTCCCATGTTTTTTTC
Organism: Crotalus tigris; assembly: GCF_016545835.1. Classification (NCBI taxonomy): domain Eukaryota; kingdom Metazoa; phylum Chordata; class Lepidosauria; order Squamata; family Viperidae; genus Crotalus; species Crotalus tigris. Next base: position 72,194 of record NW_024098093.1, on the reverse strand, counting down.
TGTCTCAAATTTAAATGAGATCTGCAGTCCAACTTGTCCTTCTGAAGCGAGATCGTCCAGTTCCTTATCATAAGTCCTTTGTTGATATCAAGTCTTTTTTCCAAAATTAATTGATTGTCCAACTGTGGGTTTACTTCTTCCACCTCAGCAAACAGGGTACAAGCGTGTATAAACTGATGTTTCACTTAGTCCTTGCCTTTTGCCTTATCGAAACAAAGAGATCTCCTTTGAACAAGCAATTATCTTCTCCGTGTTTTCCAATTTTTTTCCCAAAATATACTTATAATAAGATCTACACCAGTTTCCTCCATCTTTATTATCTTTCAAATCCTTACCCTTTTAAAGGAGACTATATTTAAAAAACAATCACAATATCCGTCTCCTCCCAGTTTCCTCGCCTTTTTCCTTTGTACAAAATGAAAGTCTTTCCAGTGAAGAAAAGATAGCAAGTACAATGAATAAATTTGTCAGAGAGTGTCCCTCAGAAAGTAATCAAATGTTCAATCCTTCCAGACACCATAAAGATAAAAACAAACAATATTCTCCAAGTATTATAAAAAACTTTCTTGAGGCTCCCAATATCCAAAAATAAAATCAATCATTAAAACAAAAATAAAATTAATCCTTTGTGCTTCTCTTCCCCCATTTAAAAAGCCACTTCACCGGAAAAGGGAATAATTCCAAGAAAAAAAAAAACTTTTCACAGGCATAAAGAAAATAGAGGTAAAAAGAAAAGTCTCACCGAGTAGTCCACGGAGGGTCCGTTTGCTTAGCTGATCTTGTGGCTTGCGGTTGGCGCAGCTAAATGATCGGCCATTTTACTGGCTGATCTTTACCCTGTCGGCCCAAAGGAGAAACTTGGTTCACAGAGGACGCCGCCGCTCCTCTGCAACATCTGAGAAGCCTCCTCGATGGTAGACGTTCCTCCAGAGCATCTTTTCGACCCTCTAAGGGGTCTACCAGCAGGGGAAACTCGATCAGCAAAGGGACGACTCCCTTCGCCCAACCGCACCACCGCAAACCGGAACCAGAAGCCCAGATCCAAATGGCTCTTGACAGACTTGAACACTGGACCCTCTCCAATAAAATGAAATTTAACATAGAGAAAAGTAAAGTTTTACATTTAGGCAGTAAAAACCAAATGTACAAGTACAGATGAGGTGAAACCTGGCTTAAAAGCAATAACTGTGAGAGCGATCTTGGAGTTCTAATGTATAATCCCTTAAATATGATCCAGCAGAGTGCTGCAGTTACCCAAAAAGCCAATGCAATCCTAGGCTGCATTAACAGAGGGATAGAGTTAAGATCACATGAAGTGTTAGTATCACTTTATAAGGCCTTGGTAAGACCACACTTGAAACACAGCATCTTGTTTTGGTCACCACAATATAAAAAAGATGTTGAGACTCTGGAAAGAGTTCAGAGAACAGCAACAAAATGATTAGAGTACTGGAGGCTAAAACATGAACAGTTGCAGGAATTGGGTATGTTTAGTCTAGTGAAAAGAAAGACTAGGGGCAACATGATAGCAGTGTTCCAGTCTTTGAGGGCCTGCCACAAAGAAGAGGGGGTCAACAAAGGTCCAATCTCTTCTTAAAAGCTTCCAGTGATGGAGCACCCACAACTTGTGAAAGCAAGCCATTCCATTGGTTTATTGTTCCCAAAGCACCAGGAGGCAAGACAAGGATTGAAATTAATCAAACAATGGATGGAAACTGATCAAGGAGAGAAGCAACCTAGAACTAAGGAGAAATTTCCGGACAGTAGAACCTGAACAATAAATCAATGAAATAGTTACCTTCATAAGTTGTCAGTGCACACCATCACTGGAGGCTTTTAAAAACAGGCTTGTTAACCTTTGTCTGAAATGATATAGAGTAGGGATGTCAAACTCGCAACGTCATGTAACGTGTTGTAATGTATCGCAACTTTTTTCCATTGCTGGCAATGGGGTGTGCGCAGTTTCGCCATGACGCATCCAGCCCATGGGCCAGCAGTATGACACCCCTGGTATAAAGTCTTCTGCTTGTGCAGGAGGTTGGACTAAAAGATCTCCAAGATCCCTTCAACTCTGTTATTCTATTATTTTGTACTAGCTGTAGCTTCCAGATTTTTTTCAAAGGGAGCTCCATGTAAAGCACATTGTAATAGTTGAATTGTAAGGCAACCAGGGAATGAGGGATGATCTGAAGAGCCTACTGATGAAAGGGCACAGCTTGTGCACACGATGAACCTGTGAATTCTTAAATAAATGATTGGCTGGTTTGATATAATGAAGAATTTTGACAAATAAGTAGCCCTGTTATTCATCAAACCTCTCTGGACCAATTCTAACCTTATAGTTAATCATTTCATCTCATTATTGTAAAAAATTATGTAAATGTTGCAAGGTTATTTTTTCCCTGGGCATCACAAAAGGCTGATTCTGTCTTTTTTAATTTCAAAATGTTTTGCTGCATTTGCAGCAAGTCAGTTATTCTGTGAATCTCTTAAGGTTTGTTTACTGAATCAGCCAACCTTTGACCAAGTTTTAAAGTTCCATTACACTTCTCATTGCAGAAGAAATTAAATATTTACAGAAAAGAAAAAGCTTGAAGGCTCAAGTAAGTTCTGTTTGATATGTTCATGTAAAGAACAAAGGGTTGTTTACATTCATTCACCTTTGGATTAAAATTCAGCATAATGAAAAAGAAGAGTTCTATGTTTCAGTATATTTGCCAACCAGCTACATGGTTTTTACTTTTTTTTTTTTTCTGGAGACTTTCAGATGGAGGGAAGGTGTTGGTAATACCTATGGATGGCAGTCACTGGCTCAGTATTCAACCAGTTATGGAACGCCTTCAGCACAGAGGACATCAAGTAGTAGCTGTGGTTCCTGATGTTAATTTGCTGATGAAACCATCTGATCATTACATAGTGAAAACATTTGCTGTACCCTATTCAATGGAATACTTGAAAATGGAATTTCAGAAATTGGGTCATAAGATTTTTGTACATCAGTCTTTTCTGGCAAGAATTACTGAGACATTTGCAAGAATAAGGAATATTACAATGTTTTACTTAAATAACTGCAAGCAGCTTTTGTACAACAAAGATTTGATTACTTACCTTCAAGATAGCAAATTCAATGTTGTAGTTATGGATCCAGTGTCTCCATGTGGTCAAATTGTGGCTGAGTATTTATCCATCCCTTCTCTTTTCTACTTACGTGGACTTCCATGTGGTTTAGATTCTGAGGCAACTAAGTGTCCAAACCCACATTCCTATATCCCCAAATTCTATACAGGCAGTACTGATCATATGACATTTAATCAACGAGTAAATAATTTTTTATTTGGTTCATTTCAATTCATGGTGTGTTACTTAGTTTATTCACCATTTGAAGTTTTGATCAAGGAATTCCTGCATCGAGATATGACGGTATTAGAGCTATATAGCCAAGCTTCAATTTGGCTTCTTCGCTATGACTTCATATTTGAATATCCAAGGCCTATCATGCCAAATATGGTTTTCATTGGGGGTATAAACTGTGCAAAGGAGAATCCATTAACACAGGTTGGGGTTTTTTTAGTCATATATTTTTCAAAGTGTCAAATTAGGATTGAAATATTTTGACAAAATTGGGACAGTCAATACCAAACTATCAAGTGCTATTTGCCAGAGTATGAAAGAGTGTGATAATTATATAAACTGGCCTGGTTAAACATGTTTTATGAACAAAAGCAATATTATTCTAATAAATACTTTAATTTATGCAGCTTTGTTCAGAAGCAAAAAGAAAAAAGAAATAAATGAATGGAAGACAAAAATAGATAAGACTTGTGTAATGTTTGGGGAATTAAGGACTAGATAACTAATGATTAGCTGCTTAAGAATTCTGAAAAAGGCTCTTTCTAGTAATTGTGAAGTTCAGATAAAAATATCCAGAAATATACAGTATGTTTCTGAACTGTAACATGTAGTTAAGTCACCTGATGGATTATTAAAAATGTCAACCATAAATTTTAAATATTAGACTTTTATCATATTAAATTCTGAAGTTGGTATATAAAATGAATAATATATTTTAATGAATTAAAGATGACATTTTGGCACTTGAGCATTGACTAGACTGAAACATAATTTGGCTTCTATGAATTATAGCTTTGTGTGTTGTGATTTATATTCCAAATAAGTTATTTTAATTTTTTAAATTCTTATCTTTGAATTGAATTATAGTGTTTAATTCTTCGCTAAATTATTTGCATGTCAATTATTTTCTTTTTTAGTCACCTATTAAGGTGGGAGATTCTGTTCAAACTATTTCAAATAACTTATTTTTTAAATTTTATTTTGATAGGAATTTGAAAACATATTAGAGAAATCTGGTGAAGATGGAATTGTGGTGTTTTCCATGGGATCAATGCTTTCTGAAATTAAAATGGAAAAAGCCATGGAAATTGCTGGAGGATTGGGAACGATAACACAGACAGTAAGAAAAATGAACCTAAAATCTATTGTGTATATGAAGATATATCTTCTGTTAAACCAAATGAGAAACAAGGATAATGGGATGAAATTAAAGGAAAAGAAAATCAGGATGAATATTAATGGGCAGAAATTTCTTGACAGAAATTATTTCCCCCTTCATCACAAAAAGCGTAAATTAACATCACGTTTAAAATACAACCGTCTCTTCTTTCCATGTCCTATTTGTCACTTACAAACAGTGCCTTGTCATTTCAGTCTTGATCAGCAAAAGTCCATTAAGGGTTACCAGAGATAATGTATTTTTTTTAACATTGATCAAATAAATTTCACATGCCTTCTTTTTACTTTTAGCAATCTTAATATTTAGTCCTCTTCAAATAATGTTCTAAAACTTGATTTCTTTTCATATTTTCTTTATACCTTCTCAAAGAATTCCTCAAAGCTTTAACAAGCTTCTTTTGTAAATCCAATATAGGAAAATTATTCTGATCACTCTCTTGATTTGTTCTTTGTTTATCCCTTTTCATTTATAAAGCATCAGCTGGTTTCTTTTCTTTGTCCAGCATAGTATTTTTTCCACATCATTCTTGTAACCTATTATTTTTAAATCCACTTTCAGATCAGTCTACATCTTGCTGGCAAAACTTGCTCCTCTCCCATAACATCAAACACAGTCTATCTATAGAGCTGACATTCTCAAAATTAATTTCTGGGTCCATTATTCCAAATATCCTTCAGTATGCCCAAAGTTAAAATATTTCATTTTATTCTGTATTAGTAAGCAAAATGTAAGTGTTCCTCTCTTTTAATTGTAATCTTTAGTTCTTCTCTAGTGTCCAGCCTTCAAAGTCACATGCTATTCATGATTTTTTTAGAAAGAATTCAAAAACATTTTACCACAGGAAGTATTTTTATAATTGATTTCAAAATCCTATTTCAAATCCATTTCAAGTCCATTTGTAATTTTCCAAAGTCAAAATTCTAATAATCCTTCTGCTGTTTATTAAAAAAACATTAAGTTCTTGAACTTATATTTAAAACTTCTTAAATAGAAATTGAAGGAAATTCGCCCGATGCTATAACTTGTTGATCCAAAGGTTCTTAATAGCTGAAAAGCAATTAACAACTAATTTCTGAAAGCGATTAGAAAAGAAACCTAGTGTCCTTTCTATGGCACTGACCATAGTTAGACTACGATAACCAATACTTCATTTCCTGGAATTCTAAACCTGCCAGAGATTGCTTTCTTGTGGTCTCCTTGCAAGGAGCAATTGTCTGGAGCAAGAAATTTCAAATTCTTTCATTGTCCAGAGAGCAATTATAAAAAGTCAGTATTCATTGACTCTTCATTCTGCTGTGGTTATCAGCTCTGTTTTGGCAGAACCACCTTCAATTCACCATTTATTCCTTAGAAGGTGCTGCCCAACATTTTTTTAAAAATTGTAACTTTAGGGAAGTGCTTCTGCCACTCTACAAGCAATGGAACAACTGTTTGACATTTCCAATATTTCTTTCTTGTCTACAAGGGTTTTTAATTTTTCACTGTGGCTCTTTCTTCTAAAAGAGTTGTGCAAGCTGTCAAAGTTCCAATAGATAGCCAAATAAATCAGAACTCTGAGGCTAGAGACTTCCTCAAAGAACATGTTTATTGGATATAACATATTGGTATGATCAATAAAATTTCCTCCAAAGAATTACACTATTACAAAATCAAACTTCCCACCCCAGTGCTGTGCAATCAGCTACATTTCCCAATAGAATAGTTTGGCAGGCTTTCCTAACGTAACTGAAAGAATGACCTTGGTTCCTGTGGGACACAGAATTGTTTAGATTAGCAAAAATCCTCTGCACACACACACACACACACCCATTCATGTGGCAACCTAGAATGAGCAAGATGGCTACGGCCAGGTTGTTGTAGAGTTGACACAAGCCTGAAGTACAGGGTAGATTGGATTCGTATAAAACCCTTTATATACATTCTGCAGTTCTTGTCAACCAAAGTCATTATGAGTGTTTTAGTTGACAACATCTATTAAAATGGTACTTGTCTTATCAGGAGTGTCTTTCTTGTAGATTAAAATGTTAATAAATTGGCTAGTTCATATTTGTATAAATCTGAACTAGCTAATTTATTAACATTTTAATCTACAAGAATGACATTCCTGATAAAACAAGTACCATTTTAATAGACGTTGTCAACTGAAACACTCATAATGACTTCAGTTGACAAGCATATAGATTTATACAAATATGAATTATCAATAAATATATATTTTCATCACTTGCTGTATATTTTAATTTATGAAGGTGTTGTGGAGATATACTGGTGAAGCTCCAATCAATCTTGCCAATAATACAAAGCTGTTTAATTGGCTTCCACAGAACGATCTACTTGGTATGTTTGGGTCGGAAATTAAGGGGGCTTGTTTTTTATTCAGTTTTGATTCTGCTTCCAGTCTGTTATGGTGCTAAATATGAGTAGCTTTATATGTATTACCCAACATCAACTAATACCAAATACTATGAAGAAATACAAACTTGGATGGACCTATTCCCAAAATCTTTTTTTGGAGGGGGGGGGGAAGCGAAATCATTCCTCATGGAACATTGTACCAATATTATCCTTTAAAACCTAAGTAAAGCATTGAATCAGACCTAATCTGGCTGTTTTATCATGTTGCTCCTGCAAGGAAATACACATAGAGCAAAAACTGATCAAATGACCCATTTTTCCTATGAACACTGCTTTCCTCAGATGATTTGTGGAGCTTGCCTTCCACCTAAGTGTAAAAATGCCTGTTCCTAGGTAAAATAATTAGCATTTCTTCTCAATGCCTTTTCAGGAAAAAATAATGGATGAATGGGTAGGTGGTTTCTGTAGTTTAAGAAGTTTGGCATTTCATTATTTTTTTTCTTTTATTTTTAGTGTTTATTAAAAAATCATTTAAAATGCATAGATTTGGATAGGCTATACTAGATTTTTTGAAGAAGTTCCAAGGGTTAAAGCTCTTTTGTTCATTCATATATCCCTAAATTAATTACACAAAAACAAACTGGGTTATTCCTTTTATACCATAATACAAGAAATAGAGATTGAGGAGAATTGAGATCTGAAATAAACAAACTGGGAGATAGTGCTAAACAGAGGGCCTTTATATTCTGCTCTGGAGATATCCCACCCAGACAAATGACACACCTATATGAAGTGACAGTCTATAGCTGTACCACAATATCCAATGTTGGGGATTATGAAGAGGAAAGAAGTTTCCTCTTATAATTATTGAATAATTGTTAATCACATATTAATAGTTTAATAATTACTCTTTGATTTATGCAGTTCCATTTATAACAATGCAAATTCACCATATATGATTACCTAGAATAAGCTTGCTTGTCTTTTTCCACTTAATCTTCTTGAACAGCTCATCCAAAAACCAGAGCTTTTATCACACATGCGGGCTCCCATGGGATCTATGAGGGGATTTGTCATGGAGTACCAATGGTATTAATACCACTTTTTGGAGATCAAGCAGACAATGCAGTGCGGATAGAGTCTCGAGGAGCAGGAGTAAAGCTGGATGCAGTTAAAATGACATCAAAGGACTTGTCCAGTGCACTGAGGACTGTTATTTATGATAAAAGGTAAGTAATAGAAGAGATATGGTAGGATTTCTCATAGATATTTCCACTTGCAGATAAAGATTACTTAAATGAGATAAATAATAAAATACTGTATCCTGTAAGGATTGCTTTGTTATACTGTAATGATTGTAACAGTTATTCACCTGGATTCTGGATCCCTTAATGTGGTAATTATTAATCTGTGTTCTTTATTAATCTATACAGCAGAAACCTATTGAATATCAATAATTAGAAAATTCATAATGGTAGACAACATTCCCTAAAGAAACACAGTTTTCTTTATTCCAGCACATTTTCCCTGTTATTAGCAACTGCAGGAGGGTTTGATGTGTGTTCTAGAATGCATTCTTAGCTACACAGTGGATTCATGAAGAAAAACAAGACACTCTAGTGCTCATTGTTAATCTAATACCTTAGACTATCTCTCAGAATCTAAAACTAGAGATCCTTTCTAAGTGGTGCTGAACTTTATCAAGAGCTACAATTATATATTTGGTATTAAACTCAGTATCAATCCATGGTATCATATTTTATAATGCCTAGCTTGCTGTAAAGTTATTGTGGCCAGCCGATAATGAATGCAGATATATATACACAGTAAAATCACATAACAGCTGCTTTAAAACGAGTGAAAAAATGCAACAGAAAAGTAAACAAAATATAAAGTATATGTTGTTACAGTAAACAGTCATAATTATGTATATAATGGGAAAGTATGCATAAATATTATATGTACACATACACATTTCCAATATAATTATATAACTGTCATTTTTTTAACTTACTGGACTTTCTATAAATGAATCCTATGTTTCATTATATTTATCCATACAAAGTCTATGCTGATAGGTAATTTGCTCATAAATAACAAGTGTAATCAAGTCAAGTATATTTTTCCATTTTTAAAGATTTTTTTAAAATCCTGCTTTTATAATTTTTATAAATAACTCAAGACTGTGAACATATCAATGTTCCTTCTTCCTCCTCCTATTTTCTCCACAACAACCCTGTGAGGTGAGCTGGGCTAAGAGAGAATGACTGGTTGAAGGTCATTAAGTCAGTTTTCATGCCTAAGACAGGACTAGAACTCACATCTCCTGATTCCTAGCAATCCTTAATCACTAAACTCAATGTTACAATATCAGTCTTTTAGCTATAGCAATGGCACAAAGAATCCATTTATATTGTCCGACTATTAAATTCCATGGACTAGGTATACTGAAAAAATTAACTTTTGCCACACAATCACATTTATATGGCCAACTATATTCTCCCCAAAATTACTAAATATAGGATATTGAAAAAATATATGTTTAAAGAAGCACTGACCTTCAACAAAATGCTGTCCTTATCATTCTTTTCTATACAAGCTTAATGGAGTTCAATAAATTCTAAATATTGCATTTAGTTATATAAGTCACAATCTAAAGTCCATTGACACTCTTACTATAGAACTTAAGACATTCTCCCATTGTCTAGGTAAATATAGGAACCTCTAATTTTATATTCCACTCATCTCTTAACTTCTGCATATCAAATTGATTTATTGATATCAAATATCAATAGAAACAGCTACTAAGTTTTTAATTTTGAAAAGATTTACCCAATTGCTCTAGTCTCTTGGGTAGAAGCTGAAAATGCTATTGGTCCAAACAATGCTGTTAACAAACATTGTTGCTAACAACATGATAAATATTGCCTTGAGTTATATCTGATAGATGGTACTTGTCTCTTAGCAGTGTATGCTAAAAAAATCATTCTCATCATCTATCAATTGGTCCAAAGATATTTTCCCCACTTTGGTGCAATTTTTTCATATCATCACTTTTACTGGATTTCCCTATAAAAACAATTTAGTATAGAAAAAAGAGTCAAATCTGTTTTTATTAGGCATTTACATTCCATAGCTTTCTAACTGATATAATTGTTTCCAGAGATACTAGAGTTCCTTTGTATTTAGATCCTAACAATGTTTACTCAACCAAAGGTACTTGGTAATTCTTTTACTTACAAACTTGTTTGTATTAAACAGATTTTTTAAATTTCTATTCCAAAGTAGCCCAAATGAGAAAATAAACATCAAATGCTGCCTTCCCGTATTTCATACTTGACAATATAGCTTGATGATATAGCTCCACATTCATAAAACTGAATTCTCCCTCATTAATTGGTGATTGCATTTTCTGAAAGTTTTATTAAAGCTTATGGTAGCATAAAGGACAAAGATAAATATTAAAAAGGGGGTAGGAAGTGTGGGATAAGAAAAATAGAGGAGAGAAAAAAAAAAGTTGGCTTCAGATTCTTTCCAACATAGTAAAATACAAATACAATTATGACCTCAACTTTTTATAAAACTATGGCAAATCTAGACAGCATACTAAAAAGCAGAGACATCACCCTGCCAACAAAAGTACGTATAGTCAAGGCCATGGTTTTCCCAGTTGCAATGTATGGCTGTGAAAGTTGGACCATAAGAAAGGCTGAGCGCCAAAGAATTGAGGCCTTTGAACTATGGTGCTGGAGAAGACTCCTGCGAGTCCCCCTGGACCACAAGGTGATCAATCCAGTCAGTCCTAGAGGAGATCAGCCCTGACTGCTCTTTAGAAGCCAGATCCTGAAGTTGAAATTCAAGTACTTTAGCCACCTAATGAGAAGGAAGGACTCACTAGAGAAGAGCATAATGCTGGGAAAGATTGAGGGCAATAGAAGGGGAAAACAGAGAATGAGGTGGCTGGATGGAGTCACTGAAGCAGTAGGCGTGAGCTTAAATGGACTCCAGAAGATGGTAGAGGACAGGAAGACCTGGAGGAATGTTGTCCATGGGGTCATGATGGGTCAGACAAGACTTCGCAACTAACAACAACAATTATTACAAGCCAATTCTATAATTACACTACTTATTAATATTTTTTATTTCAAGCATAAAAAGCAGAAGCAATATCCCTGTAAGGACCTACTTCAATCCACATCTTAAGAAAGCAGAACTCTTGGAAACAGTCTCTTCCAACAGGAACTTTTATTAAAAGAAACTGATAGCGGGCATGATAGACAGGATCTGAGGGATTCCCTTACAATGCAATGTTTTAAATTGTCCCTAAGCAACCCCCCACCCCGCAGTTCTTCCGGGCAATTCAAACTGGCAGATTTCTAGGAATTAACTCCAGGAGAGATAACATTGATCCAGCTCCATTGGCACGATCATTCAACATCTCCTCACACAGATCCCAGATGCTGCATCTTCCCCCACCTTTCTCTCGCTGGACGGTAAGGAGGAGTTCAGAGGGGCATAGGGTGAAAGACAAATGGCTACATTGTTATGGTAAGCAGATCCGAAACGAATCAACAAAAGGTTACTTTGTAATGAATAGAGGAAGTGAAACTAATAAAAACTCCATGCATACCCCCCTCCCCTTAGTAGTATGACAGGATCCAGGGGAGAGTAAAATTGGTTTTATATCAGAGAAGATAGATAGGATGTCATGGTTCCGAAAAGAAGTAGCTTTTCAAAGAACTTTGAGGCTTTATTTACCTTAAAGAATCGTTTTATTGCTACATAGCTTCGGCACATACATAATGAAGCCAAAAACTAAATCCTCCCACCCCAAGGTAACAAAGCATAACTCACTCCTTCATTTTACAGTCATCAATCACGTTCTACAATTAGTTTGAAGTGTGAACTGTCCCTCCTGTACTCCTCCTGTTACAGCTGACCTTGGCAATGCTGTACTGAAATATTGTTATGGTTAACTAGCACACTTTCCCATCCGCTAGGCTACTAGTGTCTGCTTTAACTCTAGAAGTGATATGCAGGTGAAATAAAATATGTTTGCTTCTTCATATATGGCAAGCAAGAACATCCGATGTTAGCAGTTGACATAGAAATCAAATATAACTGGATTCTGACATCCTGCCCCCCTTAAAAATAAGAGAGATCCACCTGTAAAGAAAACAAAACAGGTATAAAAGTTAGTCTGGCTTGTTAGGATACTCTGTATGAAACTTCTTTAATAGCTTTGGGGCTCTGACATGACGTTTATGGATCCACTCGTTTTGTGAGAAGGGGAGGTGTTTCCATGCTACTAGGTATTGAGTTGTCCCATGATATCTCCTAGAGTCTAGGATTTTCTTTATCTCGAAGTGTTGTTCTCCTTCCACCATGATTGGAGGTGGTGGGGGGATTTTTGGTCGTAAGGGTGACTGTTGATCTCTTTTCAGCAAGCTGCAGTGAAAACTTGGGTGTATTTGCCTGAGATTTTTGGGTAATTCTAATTCTACTGTTACTGGGTTTATGATTCTTTTAATTGGAAAAGGTCCTATATATTTTGGTCCAAGTTTTTTACATGGTTGTTGTGATTTTAGGTATTTTGTAGACAAATATACCATTTCTCCTATAATGAATGGTGTGGGTTCAGCTCTTTTTTTATGTGCTTGTGCTTTGTATGCTTGCCTACCTTCATCTAGGGCTTTTCTAACTATTATTATTTTATTATTTTTAAAATTTATAAGCTGCCCCACTCCCGAAGGACTCTGGGCGGCTAACAATAAAAAACACATAAAACATAACAAACAACAATACAAAAACAATCATCCAGGGGTAAGGTTTTATAAACCCCAGGCCTGCCGGAAAAGCCAGGTCTTAAGTAGCTTATGGAAGACCAACAGGGTGGGAGCGGTCCTAATCTCCGGGGGGAGCTGATTCCAAAGCGTGGGCGCCATCACAGAGAAGGCCCTCCTCCGTGGCCCCGCCAAATGGCACTGCTTGGCCAACGGGGCCCGAAGGAGGCCCAGCCTGTGGGATCTAACCGGACGTAGGGAACTATGAGGTAGTTGGCCAGGTGTTTTGTAATTGTTCTATCCAATCTTTCAGTGATGGGATTGCCAGTTCGTTTGGGATTAGTTCTGGCATGGGGTTGAAACTTTGACCTGTATCTATTTGAAAAGGAGTGTAACATGTGCTGGAGTGGACTGTATTATTGTAGGCAACTCCTGTGAAAGTGAGTAGGTCTATCCAATTTGACTGCTGAAAATTAATAAAGCATCTTAAATATTGCTCAAGTACTTAGTTAGATTTTTCTGATTGACCGTTCCCTGAGGATGATGACTAGATGTCAGTCCCTGAGTGGTCCCTAAAAGGGATAAAAATTCCTTCCAAAATGCAGATGTAAATTGCACTCCCCTATCAGATATGATGTGTTGGGGTGCCCCATGCAATCTGTAAATATGCTGCACAAAAAGTTTTGCTACGGTTTTTGCGGTGGGAATCTTTTGGCAAGGGATAAAGTGCACCTGTTTGGAAAACAAGTCCGTGACCATCCAGATGACAGTATTCCCATTGCTTTCTGGTAATTCCACTATAAAATCCATGATTATTTCCCTCCAGGGGGCTGAGGGATTTGCCACTGTTTGTAACAGTCTGGGCAATTTCCCTTGCAACCTCTTGGCAGTTGCGCACATTGGGCAGCTGGCCACATAACTTTCTATGTCCTTTTTCATGGATGGCCACCAAAATTGCCTTTTAATTAAGTGTAATGTTTTTACAAATCCAAAAGGCCCAGCTGATTTTGTGTCATGGCAAAGCTGCATGAATGTGAATCTTTGGGTGGTTGGTATATATAACTTTCCCCCCACCTAAAGCAGTCCGTCCTTAATTGTGCACACGTGTCTATTTTTCTGGAACCATTCATCTGTTTCAAAAGTTTTCTGGAATTCAATTCCAGTTTGGCTACCCAGCTGCGGTTTTAATTTAGCTTGGGCTCTGGTAGTTACTGGTGCTGCCAGTTGTGATTCTGCCATTAAGTGGTTTAGAATCGGTGGCTCGTGTGCTGTTATTTTGGGGCATGCAAGATAGTGCATCTGCCAGGAAGTTCTTCTCCCCCCCCCCCGGCAAGTGCTTGAGAGTAAAGTGGAATTGGTGAAAATGTTTGGACCAGCAGGCTTGCTTAGGATTGAGCTTCCTGGTTGTTTTCAAGGCTTCCAGGTTTTTGTGGTCTGTCCACACCTGAAAAGGGATCTTATTCCCTTCCAGGAATTGGAACCACATGAGTAATGACCAACATACCCATATGCCTCTTTCTCCCACACGGGCCAGCACTGTTCCATTTTGGTGAGTTTCTTGGACGTACACTTCATTGTTTTCGTGTAACAGTACAGCCCACACTGCCACATCACTTGCATCTGCCTGTATTACGAAGGGCTTATTCATGTCTGGATTCTTCAGTACTGGTTTGGCAGAAAAGAGTCTCTTTAATCTCTCAAATGCCGCTTGGCATTCCATTGTCCATTTTAGTGGCTGGCTAGGTTTCACTGAGGATTCTCCCTTCATTTTTAGTAAATCCGTGAGGGGCAGGGCTATCTGGGCAAATGAGGGAATGAATTGGCGGTAAAAGTTTGCGAAGCCTAGAAAACTTTGCAGCTACTTTCTTGTGCGAGGTGGTACCCATTCTAATACTGCTCTGACCTTCTCTGGGTCCATTTCAATGCCATGTGGGGATATGCGATAACCCAGGTAGTCTATTCTTTCGCGGTGGAATTCGCATTTCGATAATTTGGCATATAGGTGGGCAGCTCGCAGTTTCTTTAAAACCACTCTGATTAGGTTGACATGTTCGTCTTTGGATTCAGTGAAGATAAGGATATCTAAATAAACCAAGACCCTTTTAAATAGGTGCTCCCTTAGTACCTCGTTGATTAATTGCATAAATACTGTGGGACCCCTTGTAATCCAAATGGCAAAACTTTGAATTGATAGCACCCCATTGGGCAATTAAATGCAGTTTTCCATTCACCCCCTTCCTTAATTCTAACATGGTAATACACTTGGTTTAGACCTAGTTTAGTAAAAATTCTTCCTTTCAATAACTGTGATAACATGTCCTTCATGAGGGGTAGGGGATATAGGTTGCTTTCACTGATTTGTATTCAATAGGCGATAGTCTACGCATGTATAAAGAGCCATCCTTCTTCTCTCTAAAGAGGACTGGGGCGGCCACTTTAGGCTTGGCAGGTTCGATGAACCCCCTTTCTAGGTTTTTCTTTATGAATCTTTCCATTTCCTTTCCTTCTCCTTTGGGCTCATGGAGTATAGTCTGGGCTTGAATTCTATGGCACAGTCCGTGGCACATCCTCCCTCTCCTCACAGAAGAGTTCCTATGGTATTTTGGGCAGCCCCTTTTCTTCTCCCATGGATGCTTTTTCCATTCTTAATTTTGGTAGATCCCCTTGGGGCTTAAAGTCCGTAGAGTCCCCGTTCAGGAAATTGATTTCTGTCATCCTCCAATTTACCCAGGGGTTCCATTTTTTTAACCATTCCAGCCCTAGGATCATTGGGCATTCAATGCCTGGGATCACTACAAACGTTATGTCTTCCTCATGGTTTCATGGTAACGTGGCTAGGATAGCTGGCACCCCTCTGTTATGGACCCATCTAACTGGCCAAATGAGATTGGTTGTTCTAGCCTCCTCACCGGAATGCCCAGATTCCCCACTAGTGTCGGGCTAATGAGGTAGTGGGTGCAGCCAGAGTCTATTAAGGCTTTCATCTTGACAGCTTTGGGCATGGAGGGAATTAATATAGTCACTGTCTTGAGGATGGGTGTGATGTGTCCACTTACCAGGGGTTCGCCCTCTGAGCTGTCGTCTGAGGTGTCCACTGGCCGTGCGGTATAGGCTGGAGTTTCTTCCCCACATTGGGAAGAGGTTGGGGATTCTACAGCCTCTATCGCTCTCATGGCAGGTTCTTTTGGCTTAGCTGGGGACTTCCTGGATTTACTGGATGGTGATCTGTCTGGGTTGTGCTGGGGGTCTTTCGAGCAGCATTCTGTAGCCTGATGCCCCTCTCTCCCACATTTGAAACAGCCCATTGGCTTCTTGGTCATAGCCGGTGGCTTCGTTGGCTCGCGTGTCGTACCACTCATCAAGTTGGTGTGGGTCCCCCAGGGCAGGCAAGCGTCATACAGGTCGTAATTTAGGCCATCTTTGAAATGGTTAAGGAGGATGTCTTCCAGCCAATTCAGCTTGCTGGCAATGGCCCAGAATTCTTGCGTATATTCAGCTACCAGGCGTCTGCCTTGCCTCACTGTTTTGATTCTTTTGTGGGCTTTGTGATCAGCCAGGGGGTCCTCAAATCACCTTCTCAGAGAAGACATGAAACGGTTGAAGTCGTTGAGCTCTGGGGCATCAGAATTGTGCAAATTCACCACCCAATCTGCAGCCGGTCCGTCCAGGGCGGATTGCATGATCCAGATATGGGCTTTGTTGCTAGAGATGTGCTGCCCATATTCCTTCATGTAGCTGAGGACTTGGGTTAGGAAAAACCCCAAGCGTGTTGGCTCCCCCTTGAATTTTGCGTCCAGCGGTGGGAGTCTTTGAATGGAGCAATGGCTTCGCCGTTGGTGGTATTATCTTCCATCTGGATCACCATCTGCGGGTCGGTGGGGAGTGGGGGCTGATGAAGTGGTCGCTACTGAATCAGCGGACATCCCCGGGACTGCAGATTCCAATTCCC
Organism: Crotalus tigris; assembly: GCF_016545835.1. NCBI lineage: Eukaryota > Metazoa > Chordata > Lepidosauria > Squamata > Viperidae > Crotalus > Crotalus tigris. The sequence continues at coordinate 55,576 of NW_024098093.1, read as the reverse complement.
ACTTGGTGTCCCTCCGGCTGCAGCTCCAGATGCTGGTGCGGCTGCGGGGCTCAGAATTCTCCTTCCCTAGCAAGCTGAGGGTTCTTTTCATCAGGCCAATAGCTTTTTCTAGGATCCAGTTTGCGTGCTGTGCCCAACTTCCTTCCTCTTCACTCACGTGCGGGGATTTCTCTATCTCCTGCTTCCATTCTGGTTGGTTGCCCCCTCCATCTCAGGGTCACCTTTCTTGATCTCTTTTCCCACTTGCCTTTTTTTCCAACACCCGTTGACCACTGAGGTTTGTGGTTACACGTCTCCACCACCTCTTCTCCTGAGGAGTATGACATTTCAGATCCCGACAGCTGGCAGGTTTTCTGTCGGGGGAAAGGCTCCCTCTCTGTGGGGGTTTCTCCCTTCCCTGCCTCATTGTCTGACATTGTATTTTTTGCAAAGTCCTCCAGCAAGGTTCTCCCTTCCAAGTTGACTATTACTGCAGATCTTGTCTAATGTAAGGACCCACTTCAATCCACATCTTAAGAAACCAGAACTCTTCCAACAGGAACTTTTATTAAAAGAAACTGATAGCGGGCATGATAGACAAGATCTGAGGGATTCCCTTACAATGTAATGTTTTAAATTGTCGCTAAGCAGCCCCCCACCCTGCAGTTCTTCCGGGTGATTCAAACTGGCAGATTTCTAAGTGTTAACTCCAGGAGAGATAACATCGATCCAGCTCCATTAGCACGATCATTCAACATCTTCTCACACAGATCCCAGATGCTGCATCTCCCCCCCTTCTCTCGCTGGCCGGTAAGGAGGAGAAGTTCAGAGGGGCATAGAAAGGCAAATGGCTACATTTTTATGGTTAGCAGATCCAAAACGAATCAACAAAAGGTTACTTTGTAGTGAATAGAGGAAGTGAAAGAAATGCATACCCCCTCCCCCTTAGTAGCATGACATACCCCCATGCATACCCCCCTCCCCTTAGTAGTATGACAGGATCCGGGAGAGAGTAAAATTGGTTTTATATCAGAGAAGATAGATAGAAATGAAATATAACTGGATTCTGACAATCCCAGTAGAAGCAAGACCAAATAAAATGTCTTTGTTTAAAACATCACCATCTTAATCAAATATATTTCCCTTTTCTACATTTTATATACAGTTATTAATCTTTCTAAAATATCATCATCTGTATTAACAAAAATTAGTATACTCTTTCAAATTCTTTAATCTTAAATGGAAACTCTTTTATATAAATTTTAAAACTCTAAACATTTCTTTAAAAATTCATCTTTATAACTAAAATCAATTCCAATGCATCTTTTAAAACTTCCTTTTGACATATATACTTTCAGTTTCAATAATTTTTAATAATGCCTATTATGATGATATTTTAAATATAAGCTATCCAGCGCAATGGCAAGAAGAGTTCCAAATAAATTTAGAATCCTCAAGAAAACAAATTTGGGACGTTTTCTTTATGGATACTAACAAGATTGAGAATCTCCTGAGGCATTCCAGAGATAAAAAGATTTTATTCTATGAGGACAAGCTGGAGGGAGTGATTTAAACTTAATGAGTTTATTTATTTATTAAATTTATTGATTTTCTATCTTACCACAGGGTAACTCTAGATGGCTTACAATAATTAATTGGAGTTAGGATGGATATCAGTCTATTTATATAATCGAAAGAAAGTTTCAGTGTATGGTTTTATGTTTATAAAGTGGGTTTGATTTTTTTTCTCTTTTTCTTATAGTGCTTCAATAATTCGTAAAGTTAATAAAATATTATTGAAAGTGAATTTAAAAGTATGCATGTTAAAAAAATTAAAAATGTATTAGAAATTATTGACATTAGAACAGTGGTTCTCAACGTTTGTGTGACAGCGACCCCAGTCACACAAACGTTCTGCGCATGCGCGGCGCCGCGCGCATGGGGGTGGGACCGCACATGTGTGGCGCACATGCGCGGTGGCGCCCCCCATGCGCGGCGCACATGAGCGGCGGTGCCCCCTGAGGGGAGAAAATGGCGGATCGCCTTCTTTGGCGACCCGCGAAAAATGGTCGATCGACCCCAAATGGGGTCGCGACCCATAGGTTGAGAACTGCTGCATTAGAATTTAGAGTTTCAAAATGGATATTAAAAACACTTCCTCTTTAAGGTTAAAGAATTTGAAAGAGTACGATGAAATATGTTAATATAAATGATGATAGTCTACAAAGATTAATAAGTGTAAATAGAAATATAATACATACATACATACATATATATTCAAAACGCAGAACAGACTGATTTATATTTGGTAGACCGGGTGCCTCACCCAACAGATAAGATATATATTCTCCCTGGTTTCTGCTGAGAGGAGTAAGGGGGAACCTGTGGCTCAAAAGGGTAATAAAATTGCCTAACATGCAAGCTACCCAGGTTCGAATCCCTGAAGGGTGTGACTAGCTGATGAGGACAAATGAGCCTGAAATAGCTATACTAGTATCCCACTAACTCTTTGTCAGCCACAAAATTTTGAATTTATAGTGTTCACAGTATGTGAGGTCTGCCTGCAAAACATGCTCTAAGATTGGAGCGAAACACAGAACAGACTGATTTATATTTGATAAACCAGGTGCCTCACCCAACAGATAAGATATAGATACACACACACACACACACACACACACAATTATCCCCCCAGTTGATTACTGATAAATATATTGCAACAATGTTAGTTTCTCCCCTTTGTGAAGCAGGTCCACAATCTATAAACTTGTACATCTATTTACAATCACCTTAGGTCAGTGGTGGCGAATCTATGGCACGGGTGCTAAAGGCAGCACTCAGAGCCCTCTCTGTGGGCACACGTGACATTGCCCCAGCTTTGCCTCCCCCTGCAACTCCCTCCTCTCCAGCACCCCCCAAAAGAGAGTCGCCCCTGAGCGTGGTCATACGGAGGGATTATTGTGGTGTAGTTGTTAAGGTGCTGGCCTAGAAATCAGGAGATGGTGAGTTCTAGTCCTGCCTTAGGCCTGAAAGCCATCTGGGTGATACTTGGCCTATCACCAGGAGATGGTGAGTTCTAATCCCACCTTAGGCAGGAGAACTGTCTAGGTGACTTTGGGCCTATCACCAGGAGACGGTGAGTTCTAGTCCCTCCTTAGACCTGAAAGCCAGCTGGATGACTTTGGGCCAGTCCCTTTTTTCTCTCAGTGCAGCCCACCTCACAGGGTTGCTTTGGTGGAGAAAATAATAATAATAATAATAGTAATAATAATAATAATAATAATCCCCCAGTGAGGCACTACCTTGACGTGGTTGTGGGGCTTGTGTACTCTGAGGAAGATGAGAGCTATGCCAGAGGTTCAACCATACTGGACAGGTCTCATCAGAGGAGTCAGACAAAGAGTGTGTCTCCCATAAAAAAATATGGTGAGACGTAAAATTCAGAATGCCATACCGGCTCGGATGTCACCCAGGTTAACAAGGTCCACGCTAGATGTTGGAGTTCCTGGATATCTGGTGAAAAATGGGTTACAGGACTCAGGACTGTTGGCTGAGCAACCAGGGCCACAAGCTGCAGAACTACTGGAAGAAAAGGTGTTTACCCGTCACAGATACACAGTGATTGAAAACAAAGAAATAATGATCTGTTACTACAGATCAAGTCCAACAAGAAGAGGATATCTAAAACGAATGCACCAGTTCTGGAAAGAACAACATCCAGAATCAGAAATAACAGAACAGAGACTAGCAGATCAACGCAGATTTATAATACGAAATAAAGTATTCACAGAAACAGAATTGGACGAACTGCAAAGGTTTATCCAGGGCAAAGAAATCAAAGCCTTACCAGAAGTAATTCAGAATGTAGAGGCAAACCAGGGGGAGTTGGCATGAAGGAATCCAGCAGAGATATACAACTGTTCTCATTTGGAAACCAGGCACCTCTACCTCAGGAAGAACAAAACATTCTAACTAAAGAAATAAAAGAATTGAAACAAAGAATAACTGAGCATCTAGAACAGCACAAAAACAACAGAATAAGGCTGCCTGCATTGAAGCTTGTTCCAAAGAAACAGCTAGCATAAGCATTAAAAGTTGCAAATACTGCAATATCAAGTATAAGCACCAATTCACTGCAAGAAACAAACCAACTAATGTACAGCACAGCTGAAGTTATAACTGAATACCTGGGATGCAAAATCAACAAAGAAGAAAAACAAACAAACAGTGCACCAGAAAAATGGAAGGTTAGACTAGAAAATAAGATCAGCAAGTTAAGATCACATGCAAGCAAGCTAGAACAGATGAAAGAAAAGAAGCTGAAGAACAAGAAGACCAAAGAATACCTAATCAAGAAATACCACTTAGAAACAAGGAAGATCAAGGAAGCACTGGAAATAATAAAGCAACAAATAACAGCTATAGCCAGGAAAATCAGTAGATATGAAGCTCGAATTGCAAACTATAGGCAGAACCTCCAATTTCAATCCAATCAGAAACGTTTCTACCAATCCATCAATGGAGAAACTGCAATGAATCAGTCAGTACCTGACAAGGAAGAAACAGTGCAGTTCTGGAAGCAGATATGGGATAACCCAAAGAAATACAACAAGGATGCGGCTTGGTTAAAAGAGGTGGATGCAAATAAAACAGAAGTTGAAATGAAAGAACTAGTAATAACAACAAAAATGGTAGAAAAAAGAGCAAGGAAAATCAAAAATTGGTCAGCACCAGGTGAAGATGAACTGCATGGGTTTTGGTTGAAACATCTAACTGTTATACACCCACTCATTGCCAAGCAGTTCAACAATATACTACAAGGAGGAGAAATTGAAAAGTGGCTAACAACTGGGAAAACCTACCTAATAATGAAAAATCCAGCAAAAGGGGCAACACCAGGTAACTACAGGCCAATTACCTGCTTACCAACAACTTTCAAATTACTAACTGGTGTGGTAGCTGATGCAGTACAACAGCATCTAGTTGAAAACAATCTCTTTCCACCTGAGCAGAAAGGAAACCGCCCCAATAGCAGAGGAACAAAAGATCAACTCCTAATAGACAAAATGATCTTGGAAAACTGCAAGAGAAGGAAGACCAACCTGAATGTGGCATGGATTGACTACAAAAAGGCATTTGACTCTCTGCCACATGATTGGATAATCAAGTGCCTAGAAATAACAGGAGTCAGTAGAAACATCAGAAAATTTGTGCAAAGATCGATGGCACAATGGAAGACACAGTTGCAGATCAATGGTGAGAGACTGGGAGAGGTGAATATCAAGAGAGGAATATTTCAAGGAGATTCATTGTCACCATTATTATTTGTTATTGCCCTGTTTCCTCTGTCAACAATACTGAATAACTCAGGACATGGCTATCAAACATAAAAAACATCTGCCAGACTATCCCATCTCCTTTACATGGATGATCTGAAGCTGTATGGGAAAACATCATCTGAAATAGAATCACTGCTCAACACTGTCCGTATATATAGCCAAGATATTGTTATGGAGTTTGGCTTGGACAAATGTGCCACACTTACTATCAAACAAGGAAAAGTAGTGAAAACTGAAGGAATCAAGATGCCCCACGAAAATAACATTAAGAGTCTGGATGAGGAAGAGTACTACAAATACTTGGGTATCCTTCAAGCTGACAACATCAAGCACACTGAAGTCAAGAAAAAGATTAGAGGTGAATACATCAAGAGAGTGAAGAAGATCTTAAAGTCCAAACTCAATGGAGGAAATACCATAAAGGCAATCAACACCTGGGAAATCCCAGTCATTAGGTACACAGCTGGAATAGTGGATTGGACTCAAGCAGAACTAAAAGCAATGGATAGGAAGACCAGAAAAATAATGACAATGAATCATGCCCTTCATCCACGCAGTGACATTGATAGACTTTATCTACCAAGGCAAATAGGTGGGCCTGGAATGCTACAAGTACATCAGATGGTTGAAGAAGAAAAAATGGCTTTGGAAGAATATCTGAAGAACAATGATGAAGATGCACTGAAATTAGTATATCAGGAAGGCTTACTGAATAATGGAGAGACCAAACTGGCCTACAAGAAAGACCAAATGAAGAACAGAATAGAGGCATGGGAAGACAAAGCACTACATGGCCAATACATTAAAAAAATAGCTGGGAAAGCAGATAATAACAAGACCTGGCAATGGCTAAAAGCAGGAAAATTGAAGAAAGAGACCAAGGGACTAATTCTGGCTACAAAAGAACAAGCCTTAAGGACAAATGCATATAGAGTCAAAATGTCAGAATCCAATTATATTTCATCTTTAATCATCAATTATAGAAAACCCCAATTCTGCCTTCTCTGGATTCTGCCATAAGAGGGAGAGAAGGGGGAGAACAAAGGGGCTTTATGGCCCTCACTTCCTTCAGTATACTCCTAAGAAGTTGAATGTGTTTATTGCAACTTCAAAGGAAGACTTTGAATATAACTAGCATCAAAGAACTTTACCATGACAAAGAGAACTAATTACCTTTCATGTAGTTATCTGAAGTCTCCATACAGACAGAAGAAAGGAGCAAGGGGTGGAACTGTGATGCCTGAAACTATCACTGGAAGGGGGGTGATTGGGTGGGACTGCTGGGGAACCCCTTAAAACCTTGAATGGGAGAGATTGGACCCCAAGTCCTGTCTAGCATGCCTGCAACCACTTCTTCTTAATAAAGGATTCCTGTTGGAAGAATTATTCCAAGAGTTCTGTCTTCTTAAGATGCAAAGTGGGGTGGGTCCTTACATTAGACAGGACTTGCCGGGGGATTTTGCAAAAATTTACCATGTCAGACAATGGAGCAAGAGAGGGGGAAAACTCCCTGGAAAGAGAGCCGCTGACCCAGTTGGAACCTTGCCAGATGTTGGGATCCGAGAGGTCAGATTCCTCGGGAGAAGAAGTGGTGAAGACACAGGACCACAAGCCTCGCTGGTCAATGGGCGTTGGAAAGAAAAGTGAGTGGGGAAAGGAATCAAGAAAGGTGACCCTGAGATGGGGGACCAAGCAACCAGAATGGAAGCAGGAGATGGAGAAATCCCTGCACGCAAGTGAAGAGGGAGGAAGCTGGGCACCGTACTCAGACTGGATCCTAGAGAAAGCTTTTGACCTGATGAAGAGAACTCTCAGCTCCCTAGGAGAGGAGAATACTGAGCCCTACGGCCGCCCCAGCTCCTGGAGCCACAAAGGGAGAGACACCGAGGGGGACGTGGAACCTGCAACCCCAGGGACATCTACTGATCCAGGAGCCCCCACCCCCTACCGGACCACAGATAGCAATCTGGACGGAAGGCACTACCACCCACAACAGAGGCACCGATCCATTCCAAGACGTCCACCGTTGGAAGTGAAATTCAAAGGGGAGCCAACACGCTTCGGGTTTTTCCTAACCCAAGTCCTCAGCTACATGGAGGAATATGGGCAGGACATTCCCAGCGACAAAGTCCGCATCCGGATCGTGCAATCTGCCCTGGATGGACCAGCTGCAGATTGGGTGGTGAACTTGCATGACTCCAATGCCCCAGAACTCAGTAACTTCAACCGTTTCATGTCCTCTTTGAGAAGACGATTTGAAGACCCCCTGGCTGATCACAAAGCCCGTGAAAGGATAAAAACGATGAGGCAAGGCAAACGCCCAGTGGCTGAGTACACACAAGAATTCCGGGCCATTGCCAGCAAACTGAATTGGCCAGAAGACATCCTCCTTGGCCAGTTCAAAGACGGACTAAACTATGATCTATATGATGCTTGCCTGCCCCGAGGGGACCCACATCGACTTGAGGAATGGTACGTCTTGGCAGAGGAAGCAGAGATCGACATATTGAAGAGGCACCGCCGAAGAAAACAGTGGAGCCGCCCCCCGCCTGAGCTGACACACCAACTGGTGAAATCATCGGATACAGCCAAGAAGCAAATGGGGTGTTTCAAGTGCGGAAGAGAAGGGCATCGAGCTGTAGAATGCCGCTCAAAGGACCCCCAGCACAACCCAGACAGATCCCCAATCAACAAACCCGGAAAGTCTTCAGCTAAGCCAAAAGAAACGGCCATGAGAATGATGGAAATTGCAGAACCCCCCACTTCTGCTCACCAAGGGGAAAGAACTCCAGCCTACACCACAGGGCCAGTGGATGCCTCAGATGACAGCTCGGAGGGCGAACCCCTGGTAAGTGGTTGCATCACACCCATCCTCAAAACAGTGACTATATTAATCCCCCCCATGCCCGAAGCTGTGAAGGTGAAAGCCTTAATAGACTCTGGCTGCACCCGCTGCCTCATTAGCCCAACACTAGTGGGGAATCTGGGCATCCCATTGAGGAGACTGGAACAACCAATCTCATTTGGCCAGTTAGATGGATCCATAGCAGGGGGGTGCCAGCTACCCTAGCCACTCTACCAATACACCTCTCCCTGGGCAAACATGAAGAGGACATAACGTTTGTGGTGACCCCAGGCATGGAATGCCCAATGATTCTAGGGATGGAATGGTTGAAAAAATGGAAACCCTGGGTAAATTGGAGGACGACAGAAATCAAATTCCCGAAGGGGGACCCTATGGACTTAAAACCCCAAGGGAGGCTACCAGAATCAAGAATAGAAAAAGCATCCATAGGAGAAGAAAAAAGATTAACAGAAATACCAGAGAAATATAAGGACCTTGCTGAAGTCTTCAGTGAGGAGAGGGCGAATGAGCTTCCCCCCCACCGACCCACAGACTGTACCATTGAATTCAAGCCTGGGGCAAAACTCCCGAAGCCCAGATTATACTCCATGAGCCCAAAGGAGAAGGAGGACATGGAAAGATTTATTAAAAAAAACCTAGAGAGAGGTTTCATTGAGCCAGCCAAGCCTAAAGTGGCTGCCCTGGTCCTTTTTAGAGAGAAGAAGGATGGCTCTTTACGTTTATGCGTGGATTATAGGGCCCTGAATACAATCAGTGAAAGCAACCTATACCCGCTGCCCCTCATGAAAGACATGCTGTCACACATATCGAAAGGGAAAATTTTTTCTAAACTAGACCTAAGGGAAGCTTACTATCGCGTGAGAATCAAGGAAGGGGACGAATGGAAGACTGCAATTAACTGCCCCATGGGGTGCTATCAATTCAAAGTCTTGCCATTTGGATTACAAGGGGGCCCTGCAGTCTTTATGCAATTAATCAATGACGTTCTAAGGGAGCACCTGTTTAAGGGGGTCCTTGTTTACTTGGACGACATTCTTATCTTCACCGAAACAAAAGAGGAACATGTCAACTTTGTCAGAGTGGTTTTTTTATTGAAAGTTTTTTAAATTTTACAAAACAAATCCCCTCCCCAAACCCCCCCACCCTCCCGTACCCTCCCCCAGCTCCCCAAACCTCCCAAACCTTCCCCCAACCTTCCCAGAGTTGAGTACAGGCTTAATTAAAATTTTTCAAAAAAAAGAAAAGAGAAACTTAAAACACATATAAATCCTAAACAAATCTAAATACCTTAAATTAAATAGATTATCTTCTCTAAAAATAATAATTGCAATCATTAAACACATTATAATATACTCTAAACATTTTCTAATCATACTTATAATATTAGCCATCATTCTATATAAACTCCCTCCAGAACACAAATTTAAACATTACTTTCTTTGAACATCTATACCTACAATATAAAATCTAATATGAATCATAAACAAATCTGAATACATTTAATTAAACAAGTTATACTCCCTCCAAAACACAAATTTAAACATTACTTAAAACTTAAAACATTAGAATCCCCTTGTACGCATTTAAATCTTTACCAATAACAAATTCGTTCTTAAAAATAATAATAATAATTAAAAAAAACCCAAACACTAAACACATTATAGTATACTCCGAACCTTTTCATATCATACTTATATTATTATCCATCATTCTTTATAAACTCCCTCCAAAACACAAATTTAAACATTACTTAAAACTTAAAACATTAAAATTCCCTTATACACATTTAAATCTTTACCAATAACAAATTCCATCCACAATGAACACAACCATAAGAAACACAGTCCTTATCAGTCTCAATTGTCCATATGAAATTTTCATTCGATCTCCATCCTTATCAGTCTCTCTTATCCATCAAGCTCGAGAGAAATGCTTTGAGATCTGCCCTTAAAGGTTGCTCCGAAATTATAAATCCTGACTCTCCCGCCGACTCAGAAGCCAATACATGTGAGGATTCCTTAAACTCCTTCTTCTGTTGGTCTTTTTCTTTACAGTTATATGTTGCACGAGTTGTCCTCTGCCCCTTCCTCTCAGCTTGTTGAAGCCCCTCAAACTGAGATTTCCCATTTTCCATTTCTTCAGACAGCAATTCTACCCTTGAAGGTTGCTCCAAAAACTTTATAAGTCTTACTTCTCCCGCAGGTTCAGAAACCAACAGATGTGAGGCTTCCTTAACTTTCTTCTGTTGCTGCTTTTCTTTACAGTTATATGTTGCACAAGTTATCTTCTGCTCCTCGATCTGAACTTGTTGAGGCCCCTCAAGCTGAGGTTCCCCAATTTTCATAAGTGTAGGCTCTTCAGACTGTAATTCTACCTTCTTTTCTTCCAAGGCTTTAAACTTAATAGATGGCGATGAACATACCCCCAGGACCAAAGTATAAAAATCTTTTGCTTGAGAAACAGTATTAAGTCTATAACATATCCCCAGGTAATTCACCACCATTCCAATCGGAACATCCCATCTGAACGAGATTCGTCTCTTTTTAAGTTCATCTGCTAAAAAAGCAAACTCCTTTCTTCTTCTTAAAATTTTAGATGGGATCTCCTTTAGAATTATAACGTCTTGTAAAGCAATTTGAAATCTCTTCTTATAAAAAGCTTGTATAATTTCATTGCGCAGGGATCTTTTCCCAAAGTAAATTACCACATCTCTTGGCAAATTCTTTTGCACTGCCACCACAGAATTAACTCTAAATAATTTTTCAATTTCACTAAGTATTTCCTCTTTTTCTTTATTCAAAATCACAGCAAAGTCCTTTGCAACCATCTCTTTCAGATCTCCTTGCAAAGACTCTCCCAAGCCTCTAATTCTTAAGGCGTATTCCATTTGTCCATATTGAAGCATAAGAATCTCATTTTCCATTTCTTTTTCCATGCTTTCAAATTTTCCCTCCATCAATTCCACTTTTTCTGCTACCTCGTCCACACGGGAATTCAGCTTTTCAAGAACAGAGGCAACTCCTTTTAAAGCCAAAACTATATCTTGCCTCAAAATCTTATTATTTTCCTCTAAAATCTCTTTCATTTCTGCCCTAATTTGAGATATAACATTTCCCATCATATCTTGCAGATCCTTCACAATTATTGGCTGGACCAAAGAAGAGGGTGAGGCTATTGATTTAGGAACTGTAGGAATCCCTGGACGCTTTGGAGCCATCTTAAAAAAAATCTTTACTCCTTCTTGAGAATTATAAAAATTAGACAAAAGGAAAAAAAGATTAAATCCCAAAAAAATTCAAAAAATCCTTCAAAAGGAGGTCATCATAGCAAAAAAAAATACTAAACACTTACAGAAATTAAACAAAAGAAAAAGAGAGATTAACTCCTTCAAAGGGAGATCATTATAATAAAAAAGGGAGTTAAAAAAAAGGAAAGAAGAAAAAAGGAATTAAATAAAAAGGAATCCATTCCATTTTTTAAGAATACAAAAAAGTTAAACAAAAATAATAGTGCCTCTAGAATCCAAAAAAACCGATCGCCATCTTATTTTCCCTTTCAGCAAAAAAATAAAAATAAAACATCCATTCCAATCATTAAAAAGAAAAAGAAAGAGAAAGGGAAGGAAAAACACCAAAAAGCCTGCCTTTTAAAAGTACAAAAGACAAAGCGAGAAAGTCAAACAAAAACAACAATGCTTAAACACCAGAAAGCCTGCCTTTTAAAAATACAAAATACAAAACGAAAAAGTTAAACAAAAATAATAATGCTTCTAAAATCCAAAAAAGCCGATCGCCATTTTATTTTCCCTTTCAACAAAAAAAAGAATAAAACAACCATTCCAATCATTAAAAAGAAAAGAAAAGAGAAAGGGAAAGAAAAACACCAGAAAACCTACCGATCGCCATTCTAGCTTCCCAAAAGGAAAAAAAAAAAAAACGCTGGAAAGTCTGCCGATCGCCATTTTACTTTCCCTTTCAGCAAAAAGTAAAAAGTAAAAAGAGGGAATATAAACGTAAAAATAAGTCTTTAAACTTAAAATCCATATAAAGTCAAAGAAAGCAAAAGCTAAATCCTCTAGTCAACTCTGTCCGCTTCTAAAAAACTCACCAGATCCTTTAAACGCGGAGGTGGTTGCAACGGCTTGTTTTGTCCCTAGGGACAAAAGCAGCTGGGAAGCAGAGACAGCCTGAACTCCGTGGGAGCATTCTCTCACCCCCACCCAAAAAATTGGGGGTGCATAAGAGGCTCTACCACTATTCAGACAACCCTCTTCCCCCCCCTTTGCCCGGGAGGGGGATTTTGAACCGCTGAACAGCTGATGTCCGCTGTTCATAGCGATTCATTACACTTACCCAGGAGGACGGCTACAAAGTAGCCGCCATCGCCCACGCAGATCCACCAGAAGTCCGTCAGAGTGGTTTTAAAGAAGCTGCAAGCCGCCCACCTATATCCCAAACTCTCAAAATGCGAATTCCACCAGGAAAGGATAGACTACCTAGGTTATCGCATATCCCCACAGGGCATTGAAATGGACCCAGAGAAGGTCAAAGCAGTATTAGATTGGGCACCACCCCGCACAAGAAAGCAACTACAAAGTTTCCTGGGCTTGCAAACTTTTACCGCCACTTCATCCCCTCATTTGCGCAGATAGTCTTGCCCCTCACTAACTTACTAAAAACGAAGGGAGCATCCTCAGTAAAACCTAGCCAGCCACTAACATGGACAATGGAATGCCAAGCAGCATTTGAGAGACTAAAGAGACTTTTTTCTGCCGAACCAGTGCTAAGGCACCCAGACACGGACAAGCCCTTCGTAATACAGGCAGATGCAAGTGATGTGGCAGTGGGGGCTGTTCTATTACAAGAAAATGATGATGGAGTATTGCAACCCTGTGCATATACATCCAAGAAACTCACGGAAACAGACCAGCGCTGGCCCGTATGGGAGAAGGAGGCTTATGGGATACGTTGGGCATTACTCATGTGGCGACAGTTCCTGGAAGGCAACAAAATCCCCTTCCAGGTGTGGACTGATCACAAAAATTTGGAAGCCCTGAAAACTTCCAGGAAACTCAATCCCAAACAAGCCCGCTGGTCCCAGCATTTTCACCAGTTCCAATTTAAGCTCAAACATTTACCAGGGAGAAAGAACTTCTTGCATGCCTCAATATAACAGCGCACGAACCACAGACTCTAAACTAATAATGGCAGAGTCACAACTGGCAGCACCAGTAACCACAAGAACCCAAGCCAAATTAAAACCACAACTGGACAGCCAAACTGGAATTGAATTCAGAAAAAGTTTGGAAACAGATGAATGGTTCCAGAAAAACAAAAATGTGTGCACAATGAGAGACGGGTTGCCTTGGGTGGGGGAAAAGTTATATATACCAAAACCCCAAAGAGTCACTTTCATGCAGCTTTGCCATGACACAAAATCAGCAGGGCATTTTAGATTTGTAAAAACTTTACATTTAATTAAACGGCAATTTTGGTGGCCATCAATAAAAAAGGACATAGAAAGTTATGTAGCCAGTTGCCCAAAATGTGCGACTGCAAAGAGGTTGCAAGGGAAATCGCCAGGACTATTACAAACAGTGGCAAATCCCTCAGCCCCCTGGAGAGAAATAGCCATGGATTTTATAGTGGAATTGCCAGAAAGCAATGAGAATACTGTTGTCTGGACGGTCACAGACTTGTTTTCCAAACAGGTGCACTTTATCCCTTGCCAAAAGATTCCCACCCCAAAAGCCTTAGCAAAACTTTTCATCCAGCACATTTACAGATTGCATGGGGCACCCCAATGCATCATCACTGACAGGGGGGTGCAATTTACGTCTGCATTTTGGAAGGAATTTTTATCCCTCTTAGGAACCACTCAGGGACTGACATCTAGCCATCATCCACAATTGAATGGGGGGGCTGAAAAAAATGAACTCCGTACTTAAGCAATATTTAAGATGTTTTCTTAGTTTCCAGCAGACCGAGTGGGTGCACTTACTCCCTTTTGCAGAAGTTGCCTACAATAATGCAGTCCACTCCAGCACAGGTTACACTCCTTTTCAAATAGCCACCGGTCAAAGTTTCAACCCCATGAAACTTAGAAACTTTTAACCTCAAACTTTGAAACTTTTAACCCCAAACGAACCAACGATCCCATCACTGAAAGAATGGATGGAAAAACTACAAAACACCTGGCCAATAGTTAGAAAAGCACTAGATGAAGCTAGGCAGGCATACAAAGCACAAGCCTATGCAGTATAGGTAGATGTTTTTCCCTATCTCTTTTTTCCTGTTTGTTTTCTACTTCTAAGACAGCCTAGGGAGCCAAACATCTAGGGGAAAATAGAAGGATTTTGAACCCTGCCAACACAGGCAGTCCTTGTGTATGGAAGAGGCCCACTCCTTCCCTGCAGCATTTGTGTGATTTTTTTATGGACAAAGGGCACAGTGTGAAAGAAGGTTACAGGGCCAGAGTGATTGCACAGATGCAGACCAAGGCAGAGAAGAAAAATAGGCAAACACAATAAAGGTAAAGGAAAAGCATAATAGTAACAGTATCGCAAATTATCCCAAAGGCAAAACACAGGTAAAACACAACTTTATGGAGGAAAAAGCCAAGTGAAGGTGATAAACCAAAAAATAGCCCAATGAAACAGATTAAACAAAGTGTACAAAAGCAAGCAATTGTATACAAAGAGATTGATATTTCTAGTAAGAGAAAAGGGTCAAAAGTGCATATGGAGAATCCAGTGCCCAAAACAGGAAGAGCAGTACAGTTAGCTCATTAGTCAATCTGTAAACCAGGCATGTCAAATTGCCGGCCCACAGGCCGGATGCTTCACGCCAAAACCATGCCCACCCTTTTGCTGGCAATGGGGGGAAAGTCCTGATACATCGTGCAACATCACATGATGTCGCGAGTTTGATATGCCTGCTATAAACTACTTTTTTATTCAAGTTTTATTAATTTTTCAATTTTTACAGCCAGGTGATTAGGAAACATCGTGGAGATAGGGTAATCCATAATCCAGTAACAGAGTCATTCATGTAAATAAAAAATTAGATCATGAGAAGTTCCTTCTCTATTTCCCTTAATTATTATATCATATTCAATTTAATACATTTCTTAATAAAGCTATTAAATAAAGCTATTGTGTTATATGAACACAATTTTAGTTACAGATATCCAAGTCCTGATTTTGAATTTTACTTAATTCAATTACCATATTCAAATTTAGGCTTTAATAACCATAATGTTTAAACTTTGGGTAACCCTCATTTCATTACAGAGTGATTATCACAGCTAAAGTATACATATTATTCCAAAATTTAAATTCTTATCTTATTTCACTAATAACTTCTATTTCACATCCTAATAGCTTCTCATTTACTAATAACATATCTTTCATTATCACAAACCCATCTCCATATAACAGTTCAACACTATAAACTAAAAGTTAATTTTCATTTCCATTATAAATCTAAATACTAAATATTAAATCAGCCAGAATATCTAAAAACGTTCTTAACCCATTAGATGAGATTTCAAAACCCATTTTTAAAACTAACTCTGGCTTTCTTTTTGTGCCAGGAAGACTTCCATACCAGTGCCTCTGAATCCTCCGATGTGTCTCCCTTCATTCCCACACAAGCTGTTTGAATCAAGGGAGAACATCCAGTTATCAATTTTTCAAAGGAACTGGCCCTTTTGTAGTTATTAGGTTGCTGCCCTAATAACTACAATAACACTTGGAATACTGCATCCAGTTTTGGTCACCACAATGTAAAAAAGATGCTGAGACTCTAGAAAGAGTACAGAGAAGAGCAACAAAGGTGATTAGGGGACTGGAAGCTAAAACATATGAGGGACGGTTGCTGGAATTGGGTATGTCTAGTTTAATGAAGAGAAGGGCTAGGGGGGACATGATAGCAGTGTTCCAATATCTCAGGGTCTGCCCCAAAGAAGAGGGAGTCAAGCTATTCTCCAAAGCACCTGAGGGCAGGACAAGAAGCAACGGATGGAAACTAATCAAGGAGAGAAGCAACCTAGAACTAAGGAGAAACTTCCTGACAGTTAGAACAATTAACCAGTGGAACAACCTGCCTCCAGAAGCGGTGAATGCTCCAACACTGGAAGTTTTTAAGAAGAGACTGGACAGCCATTTGTCCGAAATGGTGTAGGGTTTCCTGCCTGAGCAGGGGGTTGGACTTGATGACCTCCAAGGTCCCTTCCAACATTATATTATTATTATTATTATTATTATTATTATTATTATTATTATTATTATTATTATTATTATTGATCATCGCACAGTCAGCCAGATGTTCAGACTGGATTTGGCATTTTGTCTACCTATCGAGTCCTTACCCAGGACCTGGGATAGGCAGATGTGGATGTTTGATGGTATTACAGATATCGTCGCAGGATGGAAGCAGTTCCTAGTAAGGCCGCCTTTTGCAATTGACTAATAGCGAATTTGTCAATGCCAATGGTGTTCAAGTGGTGCTCCAGTTGTTTTGGGATTGCACCCAAGGAGCCTATGACTATTGGTACTACCCTTGCTTGCTTTTGCCACAGTCTTTCTATTTCTATTTGTAGGTCTTTGTATTTTGTTATCTTCTCCAGTTCTTTCTCTTCTATTCTGCTATCTCCAGGCACTGCCACGTCCACTATCCAGACTTTTTTGTCTTTCTTATCGACAATTGTTAAGTCTGGGGTGTTATGTTGCAGGTGCTTGTCTGTTTGAATTCTGAAGTCCCAGAGCAGTTTAATTTTATCATTTTCTATGACTTTCTCTATTTTATGATCCCACCAGTTTTTGCTTACAGGCAAATGATATTTTTTGCAGATCTTCCAATGCACCATTGTTGCTACTTTGTCATGCCGCTGCTTGTAATCAGTCTGTGCAATCTTCTTGCAACAGCTTACCAAGTGGTCCACTGTTTCTTCAGCTTCTTTGCATAGGCGGCACTTACTGTCTGTTGCTGTCTTCTCAATTTTGACTTTATATGCATTTGTCCTTAAGGCTTGGTCTTGTGCAGCCAGAATTAGTCCCTCGGTCTCTTTCTTCAATTTTCCTGCTCTTAGCCATTGCCAGGTTTTATTATTATCTGCTTTCCCAGCTATTTTTTTCATGTATTGGCCATGTAGTGCTTTGTCTTCCCATGCCTCTATTCTGTTCTTCATTTGGTCTTTCTTGTAGGCCAGTTTGGTCTCTCCAGTAGTTAGTAAGCCTTCCTGATATACTAATTTCAGTGCATCTTCATCATTGTTCTTCAGATATTCTTCCAAAGCCATTTTTTCTTCTTCAACCATCTGATGTACTTGTAGCATTCCACGCCCACCTATTTGCCTTGGTAGATAAAGTCTATCAATGTCACTGCGTGGATGAAGGGCATGATTCATTGTCATTATTTTTCTGGTCTGCCTATCCATTGCTTTTAGTTCTGCTTGAGTCCAGTCCACTATTCCAGCTGTGTACCTAATGACTGGGATTGCCCAGGTGTTGATTGCCTTTATGGTATTTCCTCCATTGAGTTTGGACTTTAAGATCTTCTTCACTCTCTTGATGTATTCACCTCTAATCTTTTTCTTGACTTCAGTGTGCTTGATGTTGTCAGCTTGAAGGATACCCAAGTATTTGTAGTACTCTTCCTCATCCAGACTCTTAATGTTATTTTCGTGGGGCATCTTGATTCCTTCAGTTTTCATTATTTTTCCTTGTTTGATAGTAAGTGTGGCACATTTGTCCAAGCCAAACTCCATTACAATATCTTGGCTATATATACGGACAGTGTTGAGCAGCGATTCTATTTCAGATGATGTTTTTCCATACAGCTTCAGATCATCCATATAAAGGAGGTGGGATAGTCTGGCAGATGTTTTTGATGTTTGATAGCCATGTCCTGAGTTATTCAGTATTGTTGACAGAGGAAACAGTGCAATAACAAATAGTAATGGTGATAATGAATCTCCTTGAAATATTCCTCTCTTGATATTAACCTCTCCCAGCCTCTCACCATTGATCTGCAACTGTGTCTTCCATTGTGCCATCGATCTTTGCACAAATTTTCTGATGTTTCTACTGACTCCTGTTATTTCTAGGCACTTTATTATCCAATCATGTGGCAGAGAGTCAAATGCCTTTTTGTAGTCAATCCATGCCACATTCAGGTTGGTCTTCCTTCTCTTGCAGTTTTCCAAGATCATTTTGTCTATTAGGAGTTGATCTTTTGTTCCTCTGCTATTGGGGCGGTTTCCTTTCTGCTCAGGTGGAAAGAGATTGTTTTCAACTAGATGCTGTTGCACTGCATCAGCTACTACACCAGTTAGTAATTTGAAAGTTGTTGGTAAGCAGGTAATTGGCCTGTAGTTACCTGGTGTTGCCCCTTTTGCTGGATTTTTCATTATTAGGTAGGTTTTCCCAGTTGTTAGCCACTTTTCAATTTCTCCTCCTTGTAGTATATTGTTGAACTGCTTGGCAATGAGTGGGTGTATAACAGTTAGATGTTTCAACCAAAACCCATGCAGTTCATCTTCACCTGGTGCTGACCAATTTTTGATTTTCTTTGCTCTTTTTTCTACCATTTTTGTTGTTATTACTAGTTCTTTCATTTCAACTTCTGTTTTATTTGCATCCACCTCTTTTAACCAAGCCGCATCCTTGTTGTATTTCTTTGGGTTATCCCATATCTGCTTCCAGAACTGCACTGTTTCTTCCTTGTCAGGTACTGACTGATTCCTTGCAGTTTCTCCATTGATGGATTGGTAGAAACATTTCTGATTGGATTGAAATTGGAGGTTCTGCCTATAGTTTGCAATTCGAGCTTCATATCTACTGATTTTCCTGGCTATAGCTGTTATTTGTTGCTTTATTATTTCCAGTGCTTCCTTGATCTTCCTTGTTTCTAAGTGGTATTTCTTGATTAGGTATTCTTTGGTCTTCTTGTTCTTCAGCTTCTTTTCTTTCATCTGTTCTAGCTTGCTTGCATGTGATCTTAACTTGCTGATCTTATTTTCTAGTCTAACCTTCCATTTTTGTGGTGCACTGTTTGTTTGTTTTTCTTCTTTGTTGATTTTGCATCCCAGGTATTCTGTTATAACTGCAGCTGTGCTGTACATTAGTTGGTTTGTTTCTTGCAGTGAATTGGTGCTTATACTTGATATTGCAGTATTTGCATCTTTTAATGCTTGTGCTAGCTGTTTCTTTGGAACAAGCTTCAATGCAGGTAGCCTTATTCTGTTGTTTTTGTGCTGTTCTAGATGCTCAGTTATTCTTTGTTTCAATTCTTTTATTTCTTTAGTTAGAGGGTTTTGTTCTTCCTGAGGTAGAGGTGCCTGGTTTCCAAATGAGAACAGTTGTATATCTCTGCTAGATTCCTTCACTTCCAACTCCCCCTGGTTTGCCTCTACATTCTGAATTACTTCTGGTAAGGCTTTGATTTCTTTGCCCTGGGTAAACCTTTGCAGTTCGTCCAATTCTGTTTCTGTGAATATTTTATTTCGTGTTATAAATCGGCGTTGATCTGCTAGTCTCTGTTCTGTTATTTCTGATTCTGGATGTTGTTCTTTCCAGAACTGGTGCATTCGTTTTAGATATCCTCTTCTTGTTGGACTTGATCTATAGTAACAGATCATTATTTCTTTGTTTTCCATCACTGTGTATCTGCGACGGGTAAACACCTTTTCTTCCAGTAGTTCTGCAGCTGCTGGCCCTGGTTGCTCAGCCAACAGTCCTGAGTCCTGTAACCCATTTTTCACCAGATATCCAGGAACTCCAATATCTAGTGCGGACCTTGTTAACCCGGGCGACGTCCGAGCCGGTATGGCATTCTGAAATTTACGTCTCACCATATTTTTTATGGGAGAGACACTCTTTGTCTGACTCCTCTGATGAGACCTGTCCAGTATGGTTGAACCTCTGGCATAGCTCTCATCTTCCTCAGAGTACACAAGCCCCACAACCACGTCAAGGTAGTGCCTCACTGGGGGTTTATTATTATTATTATTATTATTATTATTATTATTATTATTATTATTATTATTATTATTATTATGTCAAATCTCCATATTTGGTTTAAAGTGTTTGTGTTGAGTTCAGTCTGGTCTTCTTGTTCTTCTCCTTCTTCCAGTTTACTCTGAGTAAAGTGAAAAGTCATATCCAGTGTTGTCATTGTTGTTTGCTTATCTAGATTGTCAAAGTTCTCAGTATATTGTAGTTGTTGTTCAGATCCTGTTGCTTTGAGAATTGCAGGTGCTTTAGTTAGAATCAGTATTTGGTCATCAGGGTTCTCAATAGGTTGTATATGTTGCTGCACAAAGTCCTCTTTAATGATGGGTTGTTCCTCTTTTATTGTTTTTTGGGTTAGAAGTTGGTCAGTTGGAGTCTGAAGATCACTTTGTGGTTTGGGGATAACATCTTTGTGTCATAGTTCCAACTAATGAAACTGTAAGGACCCATCCCACTTTGCATCTTAAGAAGATAGAACTCTTGGAATATTTCTTCCAACAGGCATCTTTATTAAGAGAAAATGGTTGCAGGCATTCTAGACAAGACCTGGGGCCCAAGCCTTCCCATTCAAGGTTTTAAGTGTTCCCAAGCAGTCCCCCCAGCCCATAGTCCTTCCCAGGCATTACATTTCCACCCCTTTTTTCCTCACAGCTGGTGGAAGGGAGACTTCAGAGAGGAGTACATGAAAGGTGATGGGCCCTATTGTTATGGTTAGTCCTTTTGGTGATATCCACATTCAGTCCCTTTGAAGTTATAACGAAGGAAGTGAGAGCCATAAAACCCCTTTGCTCATCTCCCTTCCCCTTCATAGTATGACAGAATCCAGAGAGGGCAGAAATGGGGTTTTCCATAGTTGATAACTAGAGATGAAATATAATTGGATTCTGACATCCTGCCCCCTTAAAAATAAGATAGATCCACCTGAAAAGAAAACAAAACAGGTATAAAAGTTAGTCTGGCTTTTAGGATACTCTGTGTGAAACTTCTTTAATAGCTTTGGGGCTCTGACATGACGTTTTTGGACCCACTCATTTTTGAGGCAGGGAGGTGTATTCATGCTACTAGGTACTGAGTTACTCCATGATATCTCCTAGAATCTAGGATTTTCTTTATCTCGAAGTGTTGTTCGCCCTCCACCATGATTGGAGGTGGTGATGGGGGGATTTTTGGCCGTAACGATGACTGATGCTCTCTTTTCAGCAAGCTGCACTGAAAAATTGGGTGTATTTGCCTGAGAGTTTTGGGTAATTCTAATTCTACTGTTACTGAGTTTATGATTCTTTTAATTGGAAAAGGCCCTATATATTTTGGTCCAAGTTTTTTACAGGGTTGTAGGAACTTTAGGTATTTTGTAGATAAATATACCATTTCTCCTATAATGAATGGTGTAGGCTCCACCCTTTTTTTATCGCCTTGTGCTTTGTATGCCTGCCTAGCTTCATCTAGTGCTTTTCTGACTATTGGCCAGGTGTTTTGTAATTGTTCCATCCATTCTTTCAGTGATGGGATTGCTGGTTCGTTTGGGGTTAGTTCAGGCATGGGGTTGAAACTTTGACCGGTGGCTATTTGAAAAGGAGTGTAACCTGTGCTGGAGTGGACTGCATTATTGTAGGCGACTTCTGAAAAAGGGAGTAGGTCCGTCCAATTGGACTGTTGGAAATCAATAAAGCATCTTAAATATTGCTCAAGTAATGAGTGAATCAATTCTGTTTGTCCATCTCCTTGTGGATGATGGCTAGATGTCAGTCCCTGAGTGGTCCCTAAGAGGGATAAAAATTCCTTCCAAAATGCAGACGTAAATTGCACTCCCCTATCAGAGATGATGTGTTGGGATAAAGTGGACCTGTTTGGAAAACAAGTCCGTGACTGTCTAGACAACAGTATTTCTATTGCTTTCTGGTAATTCCACTATAAAATACATGGCTATTTCCCTCCAGGGGGCTGAGGGATTTGCCACTGTTTGTAACAGTCCGGGAGATTTCCCTTGCAAACTCTTTGCAGTTGCACACTTTGGGCAGCTGGCCACGTAACTTTCTATGTCCTTTTTTATGGATGGCCATCAAAATTGCTGTTTAATTAAGTGTAATGTTTTTAAAAATCCAAAATGCCCTGCTGATTTTGTGTCGTGGCAAAGCTGCATGAATGTGACTCTTTGTGTTGTTGGTATATATAACTTTTCCCCCACCCAAGGTAGCCCATCTGTCATTGTGCACAAGTGTTTATTTTTCTTGAACCATTCATCTGTTTCCAAACTTTTCCGGAATTCAATTCCGGTTTGGCTGCCCAGCTGTGGTTTTAATTTAGCTTGTACTCTGGTGGTTACTGGCGCTGCCAATAGTGATTCTACCATCATCGGTTTGGAATCGGTGGGTTGCATGCTGTTATATTGGGGCATGCATCTGCCAGAAAGTTCTTTCCCCTCGGCAAATGCTTGAGTGTAAATTGGAACTGGTGAAAATGCTAGGACCAGCGGGCTTGCTTGGGATTGAGCTTCCTGGGTGTTTTTAGGGCTTCCAAATTTTTGTGGTCAGTCCACACCTGGAAGGGGAGTTTGTTGCCTTCAAGTATCTGGCGCCACGTGAGTAATGACCAACGTATCCCGTATGCCTCTTTCTCCCATACGGGCCAGCACTGTTCCGTTTCCATGAGTTTCTTGGATGTATATGCAAAGGGTTACAATACCCCTTCATTGTTTTCTTGTAATAGTACAGCCCCCACTGCTACATATTTGCATCTGCCTGTATTACGAAGGGCTTATCCATGTTTGGCTGGCTCAGTACTGGTTCGGCAGAAAAAAGTCTCTTTAATCTCTCAAATGCCACTTGGCACTCCATTGTCCATGTTAGTGGCTGGCTAGGTTTTACTGAGTATGCTCCCTTCATTTTTAGTAAGTTCGTGAGGGACAGTGCTATCTGGGCAAATGAGGGGATGAATTGGCAGTAAAAGTTTGCAAAGCCCAGGAAACTTTGCAGTTGCTTTCTTGTGCAGGGTGGTGCCCATTCTAATACTGCTCTGACCTTCTCTGGGTCTATCCTTTCCTGGTGGAATTCGATTTTGAGAGTGGCATATAGATGGATGGCTCGCAGTTTCTTTAAAACCACTCTAACTAATTTGACATGTTCCTCTTTTGATTCGGTGAAGATAAGAATGTCATCTAAGTAAACCAGGACCCCCTTAAATAGGTGCTCCCTTAGAACGTCATTGATTAATTGCATAAATACTGTGGGGGCCCCTTGCAATCCAAATGGCAAGACTTTGAATTGGTAGCACCCCATGAGGCAGTTAAATTTGGTCTTCCATTCATCCCCTTCCTTAATTCTCATGCGATAGTAAGCTTCCCTTAGGTCTAGTTTAGAAAAAAATTTCCCTTTCGAGAGGTGTGACAACATGTCCTTCATGAGGGGCAGAGGGTATACGTTGCTTTCACTGATTGTATTCAGGGCCCTATAATCCACGCATAAGTGTAAAGAGCCATCCTTCTTTTCTCTAAAGAGGACCGGGGCAGCCACTTTAGGCTTGGCTGGCTCAATGAACCCCCTTTCTAGGTTTTTCTTTATGAATCTTTCCATTTCCTCCTTCTCCTTTGGGCTCATGGAGTATAATCTGGGCTTTGGGAGTTTTGCCCCAGGCTTGAATTCAATGGTACAATCTGTGGGTCGGTGGGGGGGAGCTCATCCGCCCTCTCCTCACTGAAAACCTCAGCAAGATCTCTGTACTCCTCTGGTTTTTCTGGTAGTCCCTTTTCCTCTCCCATGGGTGCTTTTTCTGTTCTTGATTCTAGTAGCCCCCCCCTTGGGATTTTAAGTCCATAGGGTCCCCCTTCGGGAATTTGATTTCTGCCATCCTCCAATTCACCCATTGGTTCCATTTTTTTAACCATTCCATCCCTAGGATCATTGGGCATTCCATGCCTGGAGTCACCACAAACGTTATGTCTTCCTCATGTTTGCCCAGGGAGAGGTGTATTGGTAAAGTGGCTAGGGTAGCTGGCACCCCCCCTCCCGCTATAGACCCATCTAACTGACCAAATGAGATTGGTTATTCCAATCTCCTCGATGGAATGCCCAGATTCCCACTAGCGTCGGGCTAATGAGGCAGCGGGTGCAGCCAGAGTCTATTAAGGCTTTCACCTTCACGGCTTTGGGCATGGGGGGAATTAATATAGTCACTGTGTTGAGGATGGGTGCGATGCGTCCACTTACCAGGGGTTTGCCCTCTGAGCTGTCGTCTGAGGCATCCACTGGCCCTGCGGTGTAGGCTGGAGTTCTTTCCCCCTGATGAGCAGAGGTGAGGGATTCCACAGTCTCCATCATTCTCATGGCAGGTTCTTTTGGCTTAGCCAGAGACTTTCCAGATTTGCTGGACGGTGATCTCTCTGGGTTGTGCTGGGGGCCTTTTGAGCAGCATTCTACAGCCCGATGCCCTTCTCTCCCACACTTGAAACACCCCATTTGCTTCTTGGCTTGAAACACCCCATTTGCTTCTTGGCTTGAAACACCCCATTTGCTTCTTGGCCATAGCCGATGGTTTCACTGGTTCGTGTGTCAACTCAGGCGGTGAGCAGCTCCATTGTTTTCCTCAGCGGTGCCTCTTCAATATGTCGATCTCTGCTTCCTCTGCCAAGATGTACCATTCCTCAAGTTGGTGTGGGTCCCCTCAGGGCAGGCAAGCATCATATAGGTCATAATTTAGTCTGTCTTTGAAATGGCTAAGGAGGATGTCTTCCAGCCAGTTCAGTTTGCTGGCAATGGCCCAAAATTCCTGCGTATATTCAGCTACCGGGTGTTTGCCTTGCCTCATCATTTTTATCCTTTTATGGGCTTTGCGATCAGCCAGGGGGTCCTCAAATCGCCTTCGCAGAGAGGACATGAAAAGATTGAAGTCGTTGAGCTCTGGGGCATTGGAGTCGTGCAAGTTCACTCTCCAATCTGCGGCTGGCCTGTCCAGGGCAGATTGCACGATCCGGATACGGGCTTTGTCGCTGGGGATGTCCCGCCCGTATTCCTCCATGTAGCTGAGGACTTGGGTTAGGAAAAACCCCAAGCGTGTTGGCTCCCCCTTGAATTTCATATCCAGCGGCCGGGGTCGTTGAATGGACCGGTGCCTTCTTTGTCAGTGGTAGTGTCTTCCATCCAGATCGCCATCTATGGGTGAGTGGGGAGTGGGGACTACTGGATCAGCAGATGTCCCCAGGGCTGCAGGTTCCATTTCCCCCTTGGTGTCTCTCCCTTTGCGGCTCCAGGAGCTGGGGCAGCCGTAGGGCTCAGAATTCTCCTCTCCTAGGGAACTGAGAGTTCTCTTCATCAGGTCGATAGCTTTCTCTAGGATCCATCCCGAGTACGGTGCCCAGCTCCCTTCCTCTTCACTTGCGTGCAGGGATTTCTCCATCTCCTGCTTCCATTCTGGTTGCTTGGCCCCCCGTCTCAGGGTCACCTTTCTTGATTTCTTTTCCCATTCACCTTTCTTTTCAACGTCAATTGACCACCGAGGTTTGTGGCCCCGTGTCTTCACCACCTCTTCTCCTGAGGAATCTGACCTCTCAGATCCCGACATCTGGCAGGATTTCAGTTGGGGCAGCGGCTCCCTTTCCGGGGAGTTTCCTCCCTTCCTTGCTCTGCCATCTGACATGGTAATTTTTGCAAAGTCCCCCGGCAAGGTTCTCCCTTTGTTCACCCCCCTTCGCCTTTATGGTATGACAGAATCCAGAGAGGGCAGAAATAGGGTTTTCCATAGTTGATAACTAGAGATGAAATATAATTGGATTCTGACAGCCCAGTTCCAGGTACATCAAAGCAAATCCAACACAGGGAGGAAGACCCAGAAGTTTCCAAAGAAAAACAGCCTGGGTTCTTTCAATACAATCATTGAAGCCTCGTATCCATATGGGAATTCCACAAAGAGTTTGGGCCAGGGATTTGGCTTGATATATATGCAGAGCAGAAGGAATAAACTGGCCTCTTTGGGTAAAAAAATAATTTTCTAATCTGCTGATGGCTACAGGAGGCCAAATTCAGCACCTGGGTTCGATGTTTAGTCCAAGCACCAGTATTCTGAAATTGAATACCTAAATACTTAAAATGGAAAACCTGCCTAACAACATTACCATTGATAGCCCAGTTGTATGATTTCTGGTCTCTAGAGAACACCAATACTTTGGATTTGTCATAATTAACAGACAAATGGTTCTCAGCACAGTAGGACCCAAATGCAGAAAGTAATCTTTTTAGACTGAGCCTTGATTGTGATAGAAGGACCGCATCGTCAGCATAAAGAAGAAGCGGAATCTTCGTATTTAACAACTTTGGGGCATGAGACTCAATGCGTACAATATAAAAGGCCAGGTCGGATAAGAATAAATTAAACAGAAGAGGGGCCAGGACACAACCCTGCCTAACTCCGCTCTCAATCGGGATAGGATTTGAAAGTTCTCCCTGCAAGCCGCACCTAACCTGGCTAGAGGTCTGATTATACAAAGATCTGATTAAGAACAAAAGATGTCTGTCAATAGAACTTTTATGCAATTTTGACCACAACAGTTCCCTAGGGACTGAGTCAAACGCTGCCTTTAAATCGATAAAAGCAGTAAAGAGTTTGCCACCTGGTGTAATAGCGTATTTGTCAACCAGGTGTGCTAAGACAAAACAGTGGCCCAATGTGGCACAGCCTGCTTTAAACCCAATCTGCTCTGAACCAATAATGTTAGACTCCTCAACCCAAATGAGGAGTCTATGTTGAAGATATTTAGCATACAATTTCCCAATGATGGAAAGCAGGTTTATAGGGCAATAATAGGCAGGGTTGTTCCTGTTTCCTCGTTTAAAAACTGGAATAATAATTGCTAGACTCCAAGAGATAGGAATCGTACCAGAGGAATTAATATGGGTGAAAAGTGTAGCCAAAAGAGGAATCCACCACTCGGGATTAGATTTTAGCAAAATGGGGGGTATAGCATCGGGGCCAGGGGCTTTGCCTGACTTAAGTTCTGACATAAGCTCAGCCATTTCAGCATGAGTCATGGGTTGCCATATAGGAATTGCAAGAGGCAGTTGTGATCCAAGCTCGGTCAAAATTATTGAAGCCTGAAAAATTGACAAAAAATGATTTTCCCAATCTCTGTTAGAAATACAGCGGAGAGGGAGTTCTTGATAACCAGGGAGAGAGCTGGCAACAGAGAGCTGGATAGAAAAGAGAAGTAACTCCCACTTCTCTCTCACTTTAGCACTATTTTTCTTAACAATTATGTTAGAGAATTTTAATTTCTCTGTTGGTGAAAAATAAATCAGAAGCTCTCACAGTCGACTGCATTTAGCTGATTCAAAATAGCTTCTTTATATTCATATCAAAATATTTACAATACCATAAATTCTTCTTTACAGCAACATAGATCAATTGAAGACTTCTTACAGAGAGATACAGAGACAAACCTGAGACTGAAAATTCAGCTTCTAACTCAATACCTTTTTGCACAGACTCAGTAGCACTTTCTTCACATTGGCTGACTGAGTTACCACATGACTCTTCCTGCTCATGAATATTCCAACACTCCTCCCTTCATGACAGGAAGAGACATCAGACCTATTGACTTAATACATTCTCCATAGTGAACACTACCCAATGGTTTAGTCATCATGTCTGCCAAATTATCCTCAGAAGAACAATGATGCAAACTAATCAATTTTCCTTTT
The DNA here is from genome assembly GCF_016545835.1 of Crotalus tigris. Taxonomy (NCBI): domain Eukaryota; kingdom Metazoa; phylum Chordata; class Lepidosauria; order Squamata; family Viperidae; genus Crotalus; species Crotalus tigris. Next base: position 27,694 of record NW_024098093.1, on the reverse strand, counting down.
ACAGCTTCCCTGACATTACAATACTTAATGTCTACATGTCTACTTCTGTTCTTCACCCTGTCACCAGTTGCCATTTTTATACAGGCAGCATTGTCTTCAAATACCTTTACAGAATCTTTTACATTAATATTTAAATCTTGCAACAACTGTACATACTTATTTGGCAATACCTTTTTCTTATATACCACTTACAACCCACAGCTTTGGTTCCCTGTGGCAAAGTCACTGATTTAAATACGTCATGGTCTCCCATGGATTTCATCTCTTTATCCATGGCCTCCTTCCATCTTTCTTGTTCAGCTTTTGGTCATGCCAACACCTCTTTATAACTTCTTGGCTCATACCACACATTGCAAACCTTTACCTTGCTGGCAGAATACCTGTCAGGCGGAATTCCTTTGTTACATCGCTCTGACCTACATGGTATTAACTGCTCCTGTGTCTCAATTCTTTCTGGTTTCATGTCTTGTTCAGCCTCTCCTCCCTGAACATTGATATCTTCAATAATCATTTTTCCATCATTAGATGAGTTATTGTCATTAAATAGATCACCATCATTAAGTGAGACATACCCAGAATTTGCATTAATTCTGTTCCAATTTTGTTCTGCAAAATTAGCAGACCTTGAAATTACAATTCTTTTACTTCCATTGCTAAAGCGATATCCTTTTGACCCTGGCTCGTAGCCCACAAACCTGAGCTTTCTTGCCTTTTGCTGTCTCTTTCTTCTGATTGCTTTCAGAATATGTACCCATGCAGTACTTCCAAAAATTCTCAAATGTGCCAGTGATGGCTTTCTCCCATATAGAATGGCATATGGAGTATTATTAATGGAGGAACTCCACAGCCTGTTAACTATATAATTGGCAGTCAATATGGCTTCTCCCCAATATGACCTGCTCATACCAGAATCCTCTAATAATGAATCTTTCATTGTTTGCAAAACACCATTCCTTCCTTCAGCTACACCGTTTTCTGCTGCTGTGTAAGGATTTGTACATCTGTGTCTTATCCCCAACTGCCCCAACCATTGTTGGAATTTAGTTGACATAAATTCAGTACCTCTGTCAGTTTGCAACTGACACACTTGTTGCCTGTACCTTCTCTCTACAAAACCTACCCACTGTTTGAATTGTTGTAGCACCTCTGTCTTTCCTCTAAGCAAATAGCAAAACGAATACCTGCTATAATCATCAACAATTACCAGTGCATATTTTGCTTCTCCCAAACTGGCTTGCATAAGTCCCACCAGATCTGCATGGACCAGCTCTAGAGCTCTTTTTGTTTGTCTTGTGCTACATTTACTAACTGGGAATGCCTTTGACTTCGATGCTTTGCATACTGCACAGTCCAAATATGTTTTGCATCCTTTCAAATTTAGCCCTTCTGCAAAATCTTGCATTTGCTGCAAAACTTTAAAGCTTGCATGGCCAAGTCTTCTATGGAAGATGAACACATGAATCATGCTCTGCAACATTCTTAAATATATGGGAACATTGTACCTTTTGTCCCTGCAATACATACAGATTATCTTCCTTTATGCCTTCGGCACAAATATTCCCATTCCTTTTGATGAGACACTTCCCATTTACAAAAATAATCTCAAAACCTTGTTTGTCTAAATTAGACACACTTAACAAATTATGTTCCATCTCAGGTACACAAAGCACATTGGTAAACTTTGATTCCAAATATGGAATTTTTACATCACCTCTTCCGATGACTTTTGCTTTCTGGCCATTTGCCAAAGCCATAGCTTCTTGTGCTACTGGAACAAACCTGCAAAATAATTCAGAGTCATTAACAATTGTTTGACTTGCCCCACTATCTATTAGTCACTTGTCTCTGTTGTTGCTATAGCAAATTTTTGCAACACCAAAATGTTCCTTTTGCAAATCAGTCCTTTTTGCTTGTACAAATGTCCTTCACTGCAAATTGTTCCTCTGCAAACAGTTCCTTTTCAGATTTGTCTTTGCTCCACAAAGGTAGCAATTCTTTTCTTGTTGAGCCCTCTGCTTGCAAAATGTTTCTTCTTCGGAGACTTGCAGTCTGGACCCCCTCCTCAGGAATTTCACCTCCTCATGGCTGCTTCTAATATGTTGCTTTTCTTCTCCATTTAGCAAACAAGCCTCAAAATTTAAGTCTTGCTCTTCTTTACATCCAAATATCACAGAAACTGTGTCCCAGGTTTTATCTAAACTGTTCAACACCAATAAAACCTTCTGGGACTCAGGGAATTTAATCCCACATTGTTCTAAGTCCAAAAATAAACTTTGCATTTTATTCAAATGCTGTTCCACAGATTCACCTTGTTGCAAACAGACCCTGTAAAGTTTTATTGACAATTGTACTATATTGCATGCAGAAACATTCATGTGCACAGCTCTCAACTTCAACCAAATCTCCTTTGCAGTCTTTAAATTTGCAACATTTAGAAATTGTTCATCATCTAAATTCAAGATGAGATAAGCCATTGCTTGATCATGATTTTTCTGATCAGCACCTGCAAACACTTGTGGTGGATTTTCTATGATATACCACAGCTCTTTAGCCTTGAGCAAATATTCCATTTTAGCAGCCCATATAATGTAATTCTTCTGGCCTAAATGAGGCACAGAGCTTTGCTTAAATTCCATTGTAGCCATTCTGCTAATTCTGCCTTGTTCTTATACTTTCTAAACACAGGCAATTTCTTCCAGCTTTAAATTGCAATGCAGTCCTTAGTAAGCTCTGGGCCCATAACCTGTTAGAGAATTTTAATTTCTCTGTTGGTGAAAAATAAATCAGAAGCTCTCACAGTTGACTGCATTTAGCTGATTCAAAATAACTTCTTTATATTCATATCAAAATATTTACAATACCATACATTCTTCTTTACAGCAACATAGCTCAATTGAAGACTTCTTACAGAGAGATACTGAGACAAACTTAAGACTGAAAATTCAGCTTCTAACTCAGTACCTTTTTGTACAGACTCAGTAGCACTTTCTTCACATTGGCTGACTGATTTACCACATGACTCTTCCTGCTCATGAATATTCCAACAAATTAGCCCTTTATACTCCCACTTCAGGTGGGAGTATAAAGGTGGGCATTTGTCCCCTCGGTTACGGTAAAGCAAGTAAACCCGGTTAATCTGGTTCCTAAGCATCAGACATTCTTTATCAAACCAGGAATTGCTTCTTAAGTGATATGGACCCCTTGGCCTACAATCAGCTTCTAGCTCCCTTTGAACACTATTAATTAGTGATTCAAAGGCCAAGATTGTCTCTGAGTCACTACTTGTTAGAATCTGATTATAGAGGCTGAGACATTCTGGAGATGATAAAAAGGAGTGGAACTTTCTTTCGGTATTAGAAGACCATTTGATCCTCTTTATATAGAAGGCTGCATGGGGATCCAATATCTGGGGGCCTTTAGATAAGTGTATATTTGAGGAAAGCCCAATAATTGTAACCAGGGGGTAATGATTGCTCTCCTTGCGGCAGTCCACATAGAAAGCATGGACTGCCTTTCTTAATGACTGAGAAACCAGCACAAAATCAATAATGCTACTCCCATGTGAGGAACTAAAAGTAAACTCACCGACTAGATCGCCTGGGGTACTCCTGTTAAGGATTATCTTGTCATGTTGGGATGCTAAAAGTGCTAACTGAATACCAGCAAAATTTGTTAGTTCATCCTTAGAATGTCTAGCTGAAATCTGATGACCTATTGCCTGAAGGATTTCTTGGGAGTAAAGTGCCTCAATTGATGGAGGAACTTGGACTCCCAGTTGGGCATTAAAGTCGCCCCCTATAAGGGTGTATAGCCCTGGAAATTTAGTTTCAATACAAGTAATATAGTTCTCCAGTTCATCCCATTGAGCCTTAATGTTGGCTTGCCTCACCGTCGGAGGAAGATAGATGTTAAACACTAGCAATTTGCTGCATCCTCTCTTAATTAGGAATGCCATAGCTAAAGAGCCACAGGGGGATAGCTCCACTATCTCCACCTTTAAAGAGGTAGAGACCAAACAAGCCAAGCCACCCTTGGGTCTTCCCATCGCCGATTGTTTGATGGCGGCCAAGGAAATGGCTGTAAACCCTGTAAGGGATATCTTATTACATGCCCAAGTCTCCTGAAGCAGAACCACTCAAATGCCTGAATATAGTTGGTAAATTCTATAGTACCACACCTTGTCCCCCAACCTGCTATGTTCTGTATAATTAATTTTTTCAAGGGAGCCCTTCTGGTCCAAGAAGATACACCCGTTATTAAAAAGGCAGTGTCACCCTCATGGGAGATAAAGGCAGGGAAGGGGGGAAGGGAGGTGAACCTTGTTCATGGGGCTGTAGAACTCTAAACACACTCCAGTTTGTACTTGTAGCATTAGTTGGATCTTGGCTGGCAAGCATTCAGTGGCATCAGCAGACAAGGTCTGAGGGAGTCCAAGATCTTCATATTGACGAGTTAGACATTCTGGAAAAAGGGCCAGGGGAACTTCCACTGATGAATCAGTATGGGCTCCCTGAAATCCAGGGAAATCCTTATCAGGTAGTGAGAGACTCCAAAGCTTGGCTTTAACTGCAGCCAGACGCTTAATAATTTGGGCCCTTTCTGAATGTGGGAGCGCACAAAAGGAGTCGAAGAGCTGTATCTCCTCCTGGTTCTTGAGATAAGTCAGTCATATGAATAGATGGAATCTCAGAGTCACTGGCCTGGGGCTTATTCGCTAAGAAGCCTTGAATACCCTGGGCTGATGTCGCTTCCTTTGAGGCCATTTCTTCCCAGCTGATCAAGTCAAGGCAAGAATCCTGATGAGATGTTACTCACTGAGGGGGGTTGGTTTGATTGACAGTAGGAAGATCAATCAAAACCCCATCAGAGAGGGCACCATCAGGAGATTTTACAAGCATAGATGTATATTTAGTAGATGGACTAACATCAGAGATGATGTTCAAGATTGGCACATTAACATGTGCTACTGAAGATCTTTTAGAGGCAGTAAATGTCCTTACACTCACAGGTGGTCGATTACTTAAAAGAGGCTTAGTGGACATATCTTTGAAGACTCTTCTTGGCAAAATGCCAAAAGACCTTAGTAGAGATTTTCTCCTGAAGAATGGTTTGGGGGTGTTAGAATTGTCAAAACTAAGTAACACTCGAGTGCAGTATATAGAGGAGGGTAAAAATTCAACCTTCTTCAAATCATCAGCTTCCAACCCCAATAGTTGTAGTATATGACCTCTTGCCAGCCATATTGAGCTCCAGCACAGCAAGTAGCTGTTAATAGGATTGATATTTAGGGCCACCTGTTTTGGCTGTAAAACCAGGTGACTGTTTGCATCTAGGGAAATGGAGTTCGAACTGTTGATAGGGTTACATTGAGCAGATCTTTTGCTGAGGCTTGACAAGGGAAGCCCTGCTACCGCATCAGGATTCCGAGTGGCTGGCCCAGCACTACCACTGGCAACCCAAGAAACTAAATAATTTAGGGTACTTATTATATTATCAAGCTGGAGCTGTATGCTTGCTGTTGTTTCTGCAACCAGGAAACATTGCTGAGCCAGAAGTTCTGTAAGAGTGAGCTCGTTTAAAGATCAATTGGGGACCGTAGCTTTAGAGGAGCCTTTGTTCTCAACTCAAGGGGTGACACCCTCAGCCATCGAAGGATCGCCATGACTGGCAGGAGCCAGAAAAAAGGAGCTTGTAAGGACCCACCCCACTTTGCATCTTAAGAAGACAGAACTCTTGGAATATTTCTTCCAACAGGCATCCTTTATTAAGAGAAAATGGTTGCAGGCGTTCTAGACAGGACCTGGGGCCCAAGCCCTATGGTTCAAGGTTTTAAGGGGTCCCCAGCAGCCCCACCCCACCCCACCATCTTTCCAGCAACAATCCTAGGCGTTACATTTCCACCCCCTTTTTCCTCACTTCCGATGGAAGGGAGACTTCAGAGAGTAGATGAAAGCTGATGGCCCCATTGTTATGATTTAGTCCTTTTGGTGGTATCCACATTCAATCGAAGGAAGTGAGGGCCATAAAACCCCTTTGTTCACCCCCCTTCCCCTTCATTGTATGACAGAATCCAGAGAGGGCAGAAATGGGGTTTTCCATAGTCGATAACTAGAGATGAAATATAATTGGATTCTGACAGAGCTGGGGTTTTCAAACAAAGAGGCCGAGCCAAAACAAAGTCTTCCGTCTTGGATTGCTTCAAAGAAGGTTGAGGAACCAGGTCAGTAAGGGATCTGCACCTTTTCTTTGACTTCATTGTGTTAAATAACACAATAAAGGAGGAGCAGTGTAATATAACAAGAGACTAATCCCCAAGACAAGTCCTGGATCCCAAAAAAAAAGAAGCCAAGGGCCAAGAGTCAAGAAAAAGCAAGTCCCGATGCAAACAATAACAAGGCTCCTCACAAGTAAGGCAAGAATCCTACCCTCTGCCAAAGCAGGGAGTAGGGAGTGAATAAAAATCACAAAATAGTAAAATAATAAAAAGAAAATAGTAAAAAGAAAAATGGTGAAAAGTAGTAGGTAAATAAATAGATCAAATAAAAATCACTCAAAACTAGAGAATACTAGGTTTCCTGACAAAGCAGAAAAACCTATATAGCAACAACAAAAAGCAGCAGCAAGGCATTCCCATAGCTGAGGCCCAGCTTGGGATATCAAAAATACAGCTAAAATATAGCTAACCTGTAGCTGAAATATAGCTGAGTGTGGATTAAGTGGATTAGTGGCCACACTGCATAAAGTTTCAAAAATGTAAGAGATTTAAAATTAAGAAAATTAAAACAGTAAGTTGGTTTAATCTAGGTTAAAAGCAGAGAGCCTACTTGCCTGCTGCTGCTGCTCCAGCCAGTCCAATCCAGTGGAAGCTATGTTTAGAAAAAATCAGTCAATTTCTGCCTCCGCAGTTTCTAGAAGTTGTTCTCACTGCCCAGCTGTTTCCAATTCTTATCTTTTTTGATAGTATGAAGGACAAATCAAGAAAGCCAACAAGCTTAACAATCAGATAAATTCTGTTGCTGTGCCAAGTTTCACCACAAGATGTCCCCAGTAGGCTATAAAGTTTTTTCCAAAACAGCAATTATGCTTTTATACAGTTAAAAAAAAAAGAGGGTATTTTTCAGAGTTAAGATAGATAAAATGCTCAGTCTCTATAATAAAAACATTTAGGACCCCAAAGCATCCAAAAAGTAAAAATACACTTATTTGGTTAAAAAAAGTAGTCATTCTTTTTTTTTAGTTTCCATGCTTAAATTCCCAAGGTGTATAAAAGCTGCTGTATTAAGAGTGGGGAAAAAATTTCAGAGGCTTTTACAGGAAGGTAGTGAAGGTAGAAGAGAGGAAAGGAAGGGTCTCACCCAGATCTTCCACGGTGCTTCGTTGTGCTTAATAGTGCTTTTGGCTTTTGGCTGGTGCAGCTAAATGATCGGCCATGTTGAGGGCTGGTCTTTTCCTCGTCGATCCAAAGGAGCTGCCTCAGCCTGAGTGGGAGGGCTGCCACCCTTCCATGCTCAAGCAGGGGTCCTCCTCAGCAGTGGTTGCCCCTCTAGGGTGACTTTCAACCCTTTCCAGGGTCTTTCAACGAGGGAAAACCGGATGGTGGAGATGAGACTGTCCCCGTCTGTCCGCTGGCACCGGAACTGGAAGCCGCTTGCTATAAACTATTAATGCCAGAAAAAGAGACTCTGAAATGCTCATATAGTCTCATCACTGAGACTCATAGCCCTCATCAGGAGAAAGAATCGAGGCAAGTACAGCATCAGCTAATGCAACAAATTCAGAATCATAATAAGAAGTTTTATCACAAGACCAATTAAAATAAGCACATTCAGCATGGTCTATATGACAATTAATGCAATGATAGCAACAACCCAACATTTGCAATCACAAAACTTACACATATGGCTTATCAAACAGATATGGTCAAGGGGCAAGGCAAACAACAAGCAGTCCCAGCTCAAATGGTTGTAGCAGGGAATACTCAGTATTCAATTCTCCCCCCAAATTCTGGAGGAAGAGGTAAAAAGGATTAGACTGAGGAAGGGAAGTGTAAATGGTAAATGCACAGAGTAGGTTCAAGCATGGCCAGCACTTCTAAATACAAAAATTCAGGATAATAGCAATGCTTAAAACTCTCCAAGCAAAATCAGCATTAGAAGTGAATCAAAATATACTGCACAAGATCCATTAAGGCAAACACATCTTCTGCAAACAATAGTACAATATATGCAATGACAACAGCAACAACAACCATGAAAACACAGCCACAAAGAAGACACATACTATGGTGGGTAGGAAAAGGCAAAGACAATAACCTTTAATAACAAAAAGACAATTTAAATAATATCTTACCATTTGTCGATGAAAGGGTGAAGAACATTAGTTCAAAGCAAAAAGGCAACCAATAGCAACATACAAAATTCAAAAAAACAGTATCAAGAACATAGCAACTTCACAACAGAATTATCTATCAACTATCAATGTTAACAGAACAACCTCATGAAATAGCATAACTACCTTCCTTGTTGAGTATCGTTACAGAGGGTGAATCACACCATCAAAAATGAGGCCACAAGACACAACACGAGGGCATGACACTCACCTGGGGTATGACCCCAACCAATACAAGGGGGGGATCAGCCCCCAGGAACATCAGTTCGTCTTCGGGTCCCTGCCAGAGACTTGATGATCCTGACAATTTTGCGTCCAGGGCACAACTATCACACGCTTACATCAACCCCACAGCACATCTGGTTGTGACCCTTCTCGTGTCACCAAAATGGGATGAGACAAACAGGGGTCCCAAAAAGGGGCACCTCCTTACCTCTGATCCAAAATGGAAATGTGGGTACATGGAGAAAGAGTGGGCTGATTGCCTATGGTCCAAACCTGGGGATGGTCAGAAGCCCCAACTGGACATTAGGTCTGTTTCAGCTTCTCTCTCTTCCCAGCCAGCGCACCAAACTGTTGGGGGAAAATCCAATGAAGAAAAGAGACAACACATCAAAAGCATCTCACTTTAGAATTCAGAAGTTTACTTTATTGAAATTTAGAACACACATTAAATTCTTACATTCAACAACCCATTACAATGAGGACCAGTTTTGGACTAGCAGTCATAGCAGTGACAGTTAGTGGCCAAGTGGCCTTGAACGAGGTCCACCATCAATCTTTCATACCTTAATTGTCCCCTAAACCACATACAGATGGCCACTTGGACTCGCAATAACAAGGAATCAGTTCCTTGTACTTTCTTCTGACCACAATTTTCCACATAACTGTTCTTACATGTGTACATATGAAACTCGCATCCATCTGCTAGTTTCAGTTCCTTATTTCCCAGCGTTCCAACCATTATGTTCTAAATATACATATAAAACAGGCAACTTTGCAAAATTCTTTTGAGCAAGGCACAGTTACAGTTTAGATTACAAATATTTCTTTTGAATTGTGAAACTGGCTATAGCACAAACTTCACTATCGGTCCATGAGGCCTGGTTTGATTTGTCTAGGCCAGTGGTGGTGAACCTATGGCATGCGTGCCAGAGGTGGCACTCAGAGCCCTCTCTATGGGTACATGTGCCATTGCCCCAGCCCCACCTCCCCCCATGGCCCCCTCCTCACCAGCAGCCCCCCCAGAGGAGATTCTCCCCCAAGTGTGGCCAGCACAGAGCAGTGCAGTCAAGGACATGGCGGCCAGGCAGTGGGGACATGATCCCGCCCTCATGCCCCATCGCATGCAGATGAGGCTGTGGGGTGCGGACGGAGGGCGTGGCTGCCATGACGCTATTGGGCTGCCTGGGCGATCTGCGGTAGGCCATGGAGGTGGTGGGTGGGTGGGGCGGTGGCAGAGTGGGGGTGGAGTGGGGGTGGGCAGGGCAGGGCAGGAGCGGGGCCAGTTTTGGGGCACTCACTCTCTAAAAGATTCGCCATTACTGGTCTAGGCCTTACCTAGCATAAAAAACTATGGTACAGAATTTCTCCTTCCATATCCCCTATCTTCTATATAAAGAAGACTTAGCAATCAACCATGATTTTTTGTATTATATTTTCCTAGGTATCTTTTTATTCAAGAGGATTTTAATTAAAATCTTACTGTTTACCAATGCTTTTAGGTATAAAGAGAACATTCAGCGTCTTTCAGCTCTTCATTTAGACAGACCTATTGAACCTCTTGATCTGGCAGTTCATTGGGTGGAGTTTGTCATGAAGCACAACGGAGCTCCCCATTTGCGTCCAGCAGCTCATGACCTCAACTGGATCCAGTACTATTCCATTGATGTCATTGCCGTCCTTTCGGCTGCAACATTCCTTTTTCTGTTTATCTCACTGAAGGGTTGTCTGTTTTGCTGCAAGAAGTATTTCTGCAAAAGTGTAAGACTAAGCAAAAAAGGCAAGTCAAAATCCCAATAATTAAAAAAATTCAAATCAAAATGAGGTAGGGTATTTTATTATTTTTTAAACAAATTTATACCAATTTGCACACAACCCTTAACTTATAAAGAAAGTGTTCTTGTCAGTGGTGGGATTTAGCCGGTTTGCACCACTTCAGCAGAACTGGTAGCTAATTTTTTGTTGCTCAAGCCCAGAATGGACTTCTAGAAGCAGCATCCACACAGAGAACTGGTTGTTCACATATTTGAATCCCACCACTGGTTCTTGTTTTTGTTGGTAAATGATAATGAAGCATAGAAAAGTGCTTTGATTGATGCCTTGGTGCCTCCAATCAAAAGAATCAAGGTCAGCCACTTTGCTCTGCCTTACTTTGATGAAAATGCCATGAAAAGCCAGCATAACAGCTGTTTTGATTTTCCTAAAATTGGGCACAACTGTCTTTTGAAAAACTAGATTAAAGGGTGTTTTGTCTATGGTTTGATTAAAGTAAAGCACTTCTTGAACAGAACCTGAATCAGAATCTTCAGATGATCTTTTAAATCAAGCAGAAAACACAAATCATTTGAATCATTTAAAGCCTACATTAACATATTAGAGGGAATTAACAGCCTGTAAGAATGTTTCACAATCCTATAGTTTGTGGAGCTCTTCAGAAATCAGCTTTATTTCTAATTTGTCTTCACTGTGAAGGACTGCAGGGTTTAATAAATAATGAAAAAACTAGAAAGAATGATTAGATATAATGAATGATAGATGGTTTTTCATCTTTAACTATTGCATGTATAGGACATAGATTTTTCAGTAATGTAACTTAACATATGGGAAGGGGGGAGGGAGCAAATATAAAATTGTTTAGAGTAGAGTAGAGTAGAGTAGAGTACAGTAGAATAGAATAGAATAGAACAGAATAGGAATAGAATAGAATAGAATTCCCTGCTCAAGAATCTATATCGAGGTGGCGCAGCAGTTAGAGTGCAGTACTGCAGGCCACTTTAGCTGACTGTGTTCAGCAGGTCAGCGGTTCAAATCTCACCGGCTCAAGGTTGACTCAGCCTTCCATCCTTCCGGGGTAGGTAAAATGAGGACCCAGATTGTTGGGGGCAATGTAAATATATATATACATTGCTTACTGATGTACACCGCTTAGAGAGTGCTTGCACTTAAAGCGGTATATAAGTCTCATAAATAAATAAATACCATTTCAGACAAGTGACTGTTTTGTCTCTTCTTAAAAACCACCAGGGATGGAATGCCCATGATTTCTGAAGGTAAGCTGTAATTGTCCTCAGTGTTAGGAAGTTTCTCCTTAATTCCAGGTTGCTTTTCTCTTTGATCAGTTTCCAATAATTGTTTCTTGTCCTTCCCTCTGGTGCTTTGGAGAATAATTTGACCCACTCTTCTTTATGGCAGCCCCTCAAATACTGGAATACTGCTATCATATCACCCCTATTTCTTCTTTTCTTTAGACTAGCCAAACCCAAGTCCTGCAACCCTTCTTCATGTGTTTTAGTTTCCAGGCCTTTGATCACTTTAGTTGCTTTCTCTGAACTTTTTCCAAAGTCTCAACATCTTTTTTATAGTATGGTGACCAAAATTGGTTGCAGTATTCCAGGTGTGGTCTTACTAGGGTTTTATAAAGTGGTACTAATACTTTGCATGATTTTGATTCTATGCCTCTGTTTATACAACCCAGGATTATATTAGCTTTTTTGGCTGCTGCTGCACAGTGCTGGTTCATATTCAAGTGATCATTCACTAGGACTCCAAGGTCGCTGTCACAGTTACTGTTTTTGAGCCAGGTCTTGCCTACTCTATACTTATACCTTTGATTTTTCCTGCCTAAATGTAAAACTTTGCTTTTCTCCACATTAAAACTCGTTTTGTTGGACAGGGCCCATTGTTCAAGTTTGTCAAAATCTTTTTGGATCCTGAGCTTGTCTTCTGGGGTGTTGGCTATTCCTGCCAGTTTAGTGTCATCTGCAAATTTGATGAGTTCCCCTTCTATTCCCTCATCTAAGTCAACAATGAAGATATTGAAGAGTACTGGGCCTAAGATGGAGCCTTGTGGTACCCCACTGCTTACTTCTCTCCATGTGGATGTAGTGCCATTGAGGACTACTCCCTGAGTATGGTTTGTCAGCCAGGTACAGATCCATCTGGTGTTGATGTTGTCTATTCCACTTTATTCTAGCTTACCAAGCAGTAAGTTGTGGTCTACTTTGTCAAATGCTTTACTGAAATCTAAGTATACTATGTCCACTACATTTTGCTGGTCTACTAATTTAGTCACTTCCTCAAAGAATGAAATAAGATTGGTGACATAGTTTGACTGTTTTAAACAAACTGGCTACTAGTTATAACTTTGTTTGCTTCTAGTTGTTTGCAGATCTGTTTTTTGATTATTTTTTTCCAGGATCTTCCCAGGTATTGATGTTAGGCTGATTGATCTGTAGTTTCCTGGGTCTGGTTCCCCCTCCCTTTCTTGAAGATGGGAATCACATCAGCTCTTTTCCAATCCTCAAGAACTCCCCTGGTGCTCCAGAATTTTTGAAAAATATGGTGCAATGGTTCTGAGATAATATCTGCCAGCTTCTTCAGAATTCTGGGATGTAATCTGTCGGGTCCCAGTGATTTACATTCATCAAGGTCAGATAGGTGTTCTCTTACCATTTTCTTGCCTATTTTAATTTTTGTTTCTAATTTGTCTTTTAGAGTAGGTTTCTTGATATGTTGGTTATAATTACTTTTTGTGTGAAAACTGATGCAAACAATGAGTTAAGTAGCTCTGCTTTCTCCCTACTGCCTGTTACTTCCTTGCCATCTTCTCTCTTTAGTGGACCTATAGTTTCCTTGATTTTTTTCTTGTTATTGATATGTTGAAAAAAGTTTTTTTTATTATCCTTGATTTCTATTGCAAGTTCTGAGCCTTTGCTTTCCTGATTTCATCTTTGCATGTTCTGGCTGCCTGCTGATAATCAACTTTAGTTATGTGTCCCTCTTTCCATTTTTTCTCCTTGTCCTTTTTGTCTTTCAGTTTGTCAGAGAGATCTTTGTGCAGCCATGCGATTTCTTCTTGGGTTTCTCAGGTTTTTTTTTCAGTGGTGCTATGCTGGTCTGGGCTTTTATGATCGCATTTGTCAGTTTCCCACACTTCTTGAATTTTTTTCCACTTTACAATTTTCATCCATAGAATTTTTCCTAGGCTCTCTCTGAGTTTATTAAAATCAGCTCTTTTAAAGTTTAAGACACTGGTTGGATTATTTTCTTTTTTTTTGTAAATTTTTTATTATTTTTTTCCATATAATTCAATAGTGCTTATTTAACAACATGTTGTCTGAGTTTATCATTCATTAATACAAATTTAATTCCTAATCCTTTATTCTTTTCTCCAGCCATTGATAAAACAAGTCCCAAGTCTGATAGTATTCTGTTTCTTCTTTTTCTTTAAACCCCATAGTACAGGGGTGTCAAACTCAATTTCACTGAAGGCCACATCAGCATTGCGGTTGCCCTCAGGGGGGAGCAGGGTGTGTGGCCAGGGTGGGTGTGGCCTACTGGGTGGGTGTGGATGGAATGGGTGTAGCCTACTGGGTGGGCATTGTTTTGGCAGGCAGCGGGGCACTCTCCTCACAGCGCCGAGAGGTTGAGCTGGGCGGTGTGAAGCTCGCCAACTTTGCATCTTGCTGCCTGCTGAAACTGGGCAGGCTGGGGGCTAGACAGCATTGCACTTCTCATCAGATTCACGCCACCCAGCTCAGCTCTTGGCGCTGTGAGGAGAGCGCCCTGCTGCCTGCTGAAACTGGGCAGGCTGGGAGCTGGGTGGCCTTCTGTTTCTTTTTGGATTTGCGCTGCCAGGCTCAGCCTCTCGGTGCTGTGAGGATAGTGTCCCGCTGCTGCTAAAACCCCTCCCCCAGAGCCCATCAAGCCAGATATGTGAAGTAGGCGAGGACCATTTGCTGGCCACTTCCAGGCGATGGTGCATTTCTTCATTCCTCATAAAGGATGACACCTCCCCAGCATGCACCCAGGGGGTAGGGCCAACGTGGCAGGGGCTGGTTCCTCACTGTTTCCAGATGGCCTTGTGGAGCTAAGACTGAATGCGCTTCAGCATAGATGGTCACCACAAAATTGTACATTGGCTCCCGGCCAGCCTGGGCCAGGGCCAGGGCAGCGGGGACTGTTCCCTCACTATTTCCAGGGTGGCTTCGCGGGCCACATGAAACCACTTCACGGGCCGCATCCGGCCCCCGGGCCTTATGTTTGACATGTCTGTTATAGTAAATCTGTCCATTTTTGCACATTCTAATATTTTTTTAAATTATTTCTTCTTCTGATGGTAATTTTTCCTTTTTCCAATATTGTGCAAATATGATTCTTGCCGCTGTTATCACATGTAAAATCAAATATATACTTTGTTTATCAATCTTTTCTGGCATAATACCTGATAAAAAAGTTCCGGTTTAAAATCTACATGTTTTCCCAACCTTTTCTAGCCAAGTATGTATTTTTTTTCCCAGTACCTCTTTGCTTCAACAAATGTCCACCATACATGATAATAAGTACCTGCCTTATGTTTACATTTCAAACATCTATATGACATATTTTTAAACATTTTTGTCACTCTTGCTGGTGGCAAGTGCCATCTATAAAACATGTTATATAAATGTTCTTTATAAGAAGCTGCCATTGTCAGTTTATAATTTCTTTCCCACAAGTTTTGCCATTTTTCTAATTTTACATTATATCCAAAGTTCTTTGCCCATGTTATCACTGTTTCTTTAACTTGTTCATCTTCCATTTTCAAATTCAATAAAAATTTATAAATTTTCTTATTTAGTTTCTTATCAGAGGTTAATAATATCTGATCAAACAAGGTCTGTTCTTTATAAAATCCATACAGTTTAACATCTTTATCATATCTAACTTGCATTAATAAGTATGTCCACCATGATAGATCTACACCCTGATTTTCCATCTCTTGTTTAGATTTTCAATTCCCTTCAGAATTTAGAATATTTCTATATGTCCATATTTTCTCAAAGTTAACTAAATTTGGATGTATAAATGCTTCTATTGTTGAAAGCCATCCTGGTATTTTCAAATATATTTTACATTTTATTTTTCCCCATGTTAATAGTAATGCATTTCTTATATAATGGTTCTGAAAGTACTTATGCATTATATTTTTCCCATACCATAAAAATGCATGCCAACCAAGTTGTAAATCATGTCCCTCCAAATATAACAATCTTTTGTTTCTGAGAGTTATTTATTCTTTTATCCATGTTAATACAGATGCTTGATAATATAAAACCCACTATGGCAAGCCAAAACCTCCATTTTCCTTGGTTTCTTGTAGCATTTTCAATTTAATTCTAGTTTTCTTTCCTTGCCAAATAAATTTCAAAATTAATGAATTTAAGTCTTCAAAAAAACTTCTCTAGTTTTATAGGTATCATTTGAAATAGAAACAGTATTTTTGGTAATATATTCATTTTCACCATAATAATTTTTCCTAACATCGACAATTGCAAGTTTTTTCATTTTTCCAGTTTCAATTTTTTATCTGAGTCAAATCTGAATCTTCTTTTGGTATTAAAGTAATATTTGCTTCTGTCGATGTACTTGGAAGTTTCGCTTCCAACAAAAGTTCATTATACACATCTTTCAATGGTGCACTTAATGTGTCTTGTAAGCATTTATATAACTCTGCCAGTAGCCCATTTGGTCCTGGCCTTTCCCCCCCCTTTTTTTGTCTTCTTATAGCCTCTGTTACTTCCTTCATTGTTATTTTTTCATTTAACATGATTTTAAAGTTTTCTGAAATTTTTGGTAAATTATTCTTTTCCAAATATTGAATCATTTTCTCCCATGAAATTTCTTCTATATAATACAGTTTCTTATAGTATTCTTTAATTATCTTTTTATTTCTTCATTTTTAAATTGTAAAGAGCCCTTTTCATCTACTAAATTATTTATTGGTTTTTTCTCCTTTTGTTTTCTAAGTTTATAGACTAACCATCTTCCTGGTTTGTTTGCATTTTCAAAAAAAATGTTTTACTCTTTTAACTTGCTGTGCCAATTTTTCTGATTCCATTAAATTTAATTTATGTTTTATTATTTCCATTTGTTTTTTCAGTATTTTCTTTTGTGGATTTATTTGTAATTGTAATTCTAGTTTTTTAAATTCTTCCCTTAATAGTATATATTGTCTTTTTTCTTTGCTTTTTTTGGTCATAATATGTTATAGCTAGCCTATAGCTCTAAAGTGTGCTTTGGCTTTATCCCATACATTTTGTAATGTTGTAACTTCTTTTTTGTTTTCTTTAAAAAAGAACTCCATTTCTCTTGTTGCTAATTCTATGGATTCTTTTCTTTTAAAATGGATTGATTCAATGTCCATCTTAATTTTTTTTATTCCTTTCCATGTCATTTTTAAAGGATTATGGTCTGCCCATGTATCTAATTCTATCTCAATCTCCTGCATATTGGTCCTTAATTCAGGTGTCATCCAAATCATGTCAATTATGGACCAAGATTTATGAATATTTGAATAGAATGTATATTGTAATTTTTTCGGATTAGCTTTCCTCCAAATATCTTGTACTCCAATTTCCTCTATCATATTAAAAAAAAGTCTTAGGTAGTTTTTTTCTTAAACTTTTTCCTATTTTACTGCTTTTATAGTCCAGTGTCCCATCTACTATTGTACTGAAGTCTCTTATTAAACAAATATTTTGGTATTCCATTTCTGTTATTTTTCTATGAAGATTTTGATAGAATTCTTTTTGTTTATTATTTGGTGCATATATTGCTACCAAAAGTGTTTGTTTTTGATGTAGAAATATTTCTACCATCACAATTCTTCCTTCTTCATCTGAATAAATCATTTTAGAATCTATCGTCTCTTTAACATATATAGCTTCCCCTATTTGTAATTTTTTGCTGCTTTTAACTCCCTTTTTCCCTGGTCTTTCCCAGGTCTTTGCTTCGGAATTTTTTTTCCAATCAGGGGATCTCTATTTCCAAGTCCATAAGGAAGAGGAATAAAACAATCTCACCCAGTTTTCAGTATGTTGTTGACAGTCAGCTATTCAGCAGCATGCCATGGCTCCTAGCTTTTTTCTCGGCTGATGATGACTTGGACTGCCTGTGCTTACAGGCAGCATTTCTTCTGTCTGTTTGAAGAGGTTCCTTGGTTCGTTTGGACTGACTGCCATCTGGACCAAACTCCCAAAGCTTCTCTTCTTCTTTGTTGCCTCTCCAGGACAACTTTCTGACCCCTTGGGGCTGCCAGATAGAACAAAATTGGGCTAAGAAGCCAGAGCCTTGGTTTCTTCCACCCATCTCATCTTAGCATCAGATCAGAAATCCCTGGTTGGATTATTTTCTGTTGCTTGTGTTTGCATTATATTGAATTCCAGTATGACCTGGTCACTTTCATCCAAGGTTCCATCAACTTCAACTTTCTTCTCTATTAGTTAGAATTTGGTCCAGTGTAGTTTTACTTCTAGTTCCCTCTTCCACCTTTTGGATGACAAAGTTGTTGGCTAGGTTGGTTAGGAATCTGTTTGATCTCCCACTCACTGCAGAGTTTGTCTCCTAGTTGATATCTGGATAGTTGAAGTCTCCCATTACTACTGTGGTATGCTTCCCTTGCTGCTGCTGCGTTTCTCCCCTTCGCTGATTCTTCCACCACCAATTTCTCACAGCTACCGATTCCCTTTGTTGGATGGGTTGCTCCAGGCCCTTTGTTAGTACAGGTAATCCTTGACTTACAAGCTTGATTGAGCCCAAAATTTCTCTTGTTAAGCAAAATGTTTGTTAAGTGACTTTTGCTCCAGTTTACAACCTTTCTTTCCCAGTTGTTAAGTGAACCATTGCAATTGTTAAGTTAGTAATATAGATGTCATGTGAATCTGGTTTTTCCATTGACTTTGCTCATCAGAAGATTGCAAAAGATGATCATATGACCCCGGACACTGCAAGTCATAAATTTAAGACAATTGCCAAATGCCTGAATTTTGATCACATGACCATGAGGATGCTGCAATAGTCGTAAGTCACTTTTTTCAGTGCCATTGTAACTTCCAATGGTCACTAAATGAACTCTTGTAGATTGAGAACTACCTGTTTTCCCTCATTTACAGAATCCCTGCTTGCCTTTCCAGTTAGTCATTGTGGAAAAAGAACAAAAATGATGGAGCTATGTTATGAAGAATTAAAAGTGGACTCTACAATTGTGGTTTAAATGTAAGTTATGGCCCTAGAAAAGCTGAACATTAGTTTTTTGTGAATGAAGATTACAGATTATATGAATGAAGATTTAAATTTCATTCACAGTTGAATCTATTTATAGGAATATGAGCTGCTCTCTCCATTCTAATTGAATGTGAGCCTGGAATCTATTTTACTATTTTATACTGAACTTAGTTACTCCAGCCTATAGAGTCTACTAAGATAACAAGAAACAAAAATGTGAAAGTTAGGCTTGTGCCCCTCAGGCCTAGCTTGTCTTAGGGTCAAGAACAACAACAACAACAAAAAAAAAAAAAATAGAAAATTTAAACTGTATAAGGAGTACCCAGCTTTATACCAATCCAGGACACCTAATTTCTGAAAGAAAAAAACCCTAAACATCTGTTACAAAACAAATGAAAAAAAAAAAAAAACTACCAGGATCTCCTGACTACAATTAACTCAAAGTTAGGAACCCAGTCTTTCCTCACCAGCTCAAGGTTGACTTAGCCTTCCATCCTTCTGAAGTTGGTAAAATGAGGACCCAGACTGTTGAGTGCAATATGCTGACTCTGTAAACTGCTTACTGTAAAGAGTGCTGCCAAGCACTATGAAGTGGTATAAGTGCTATTGCTACTGCTTTGGTGCCTGATAGCTTCCCATTGAATGAATAAGCCTGTTGTTTCCTGAGCCTGCAAATGCAGGCTCGGGACATTGTAAAGGTCCAGGGCTTTGCAAAAAAGCTGCCCGGGACCAGATTGAATGGCGCCGGCTTTGCGCGCGTGCGCAAGGCACGGAAAGTACCTCATTATGTAACCATGTTGTCTGGGGATCTGGGCATATAAAAGGAGGCCTGCGTGCCTCTGTTGTTGTTGGAGTTTTGAAGGAAGTACAATAAAGAGAGTTGCTATACAAGAAATGTGTCCTCTTCATTCACCCTCGTTTCATGGACTTAACAAAGCCCATTTCATTTCCTTACTTTATACCAGGGGTATCAAAGTGCCAGCCCACGGGCCAGATGCATCATGGCGAAACCGCGCCCACCCCATTGCTGGCAGTGGAAAAAAAGTTTGTGATACATTGCAACACATCATGTGACGTTGTGAGTTTGACAGCCCTGCCTTATACCAACAACAGTCCTCTGGGAAGATTGGTTTAAGAAATAAAGTATGCACAAGAAGACTTTCCTGAATCCAAATTAGAGAATTAACCAACTCCTTAATTAGGCATAGTTATAAGTTTTGAAATATCAGGAGTCATAAAACAACTTAAGCCTGACAAAGCCCCAGGTAATGTTTTTATTACTGCCAAAGTCTTATGCAGTAATTTAACAGAATAATAGAATAGCAGAATAATAGAATAGCATAGTTGGAAGGAACCTCAGACTTCCCCAACCTTTCTGGGTTGGCAGCCCAAAAGAGGGGGGGAAGGGGATGGTTTTGTGGGAGGGGCAGGCAAGTGCACATGTGCGAGCACCTGTTGCTCGTGTGAGTGAGGCTGAGAGCACCCGTGATGCTCATGCAAATGAGGCCCATGAGTGAGGCCACAAGTGCTTGCAACATTCACGCAAATGTGGTCCAAGCACCTGTGTGAGTGAAGCCCCAAGTGCTCACACAAGTGGTGCCATTAGTGCTTGCGATGCTCGGACAAGTGGGACAGCAAGCACCCACAATGCTTGCATGAGTGGAGCCACAAGCATTCACGACACTCACACAAGTGAGGCCCCAAGTGCTTGCAATGCGTGTGGGGGGGGCTGCACTCACACATACATGCATGAACACCAGCCAGCCACTCATGCTGCCCAGTTGCTAATAGGCCACAGACCGGTAGTGGACCCCAGTCTACAGGTTAGGTACTCCAGTTGTAGTTCAACACTCTGCTTGAGCAGGAGACCCTATACCATTTCAGAGGACATACAACTTCTTGAGGCAAGTTGTTCCAGTGATTAATTGTTCTCACTGTCAGGAAATTTCCCCTTAGTTCTAGGCTGGTTCTCTCCTTCATTAGTTTCCATCCATTGCTTTGTTGTTCTGCCTTCTGGTGGTTTGGAAAATAGGTTGACCCCATCTTCTTTGTGGTAGCCCCTAAAATATTATAACACTACTATCATGTCACCCCTAGTCCATTTGTTGGCGTTGCAGGTTAATTTAATGTAAAATAGTCTGTAGGTGTCTTTTTCAATTCATTTTCTTTCTGTCTAATTTCATCCAATATTTTTTGCATCTTTTCCTGAAATTTTTTTCTTTTCTAAGTGATTATATTGTATAAAATAGCCCCCCATAACTGCTTTATTAGCATCCTAGATAGTCATTGAATTTGTCCCTTTACCCAGATTATTATCAAAATATTCATTTAATTTCTTTTTACATTCCTTTACAATCATCTCCTTTTGTAAAATAGATTCATGTAATCTCTATCTATAGTTCAAACTCTTTTTTCTAAGTACTAAAAGAACTGGGTTAAGATTAGAGAAAGATTTAGGTAAAATGTCAACTTTTGCTTTGCTTCCACAAATCTATCAATGCTAAATTGTCCATCATCTCAAAAAAAGTCTTTGGTAGTTTACCCTGAGAGGATTTAATTCCTTTAATAGATGTTCCATCCAAGACTGGAGAAATCACTCCATTATAATCTCCCAAAATGAGCTAATTTTCATAAGAAAAAGGTAGTAATTGATCCATAAGATATTTAAAAAATTGCTTTTATCATCATTTGGCACACAAAGTCCAACTACTATTGATTTTGTTCCATTAAGCTTAATTTCCACAGCTAAAAATCTACCATACTCATCTAATTAGATTAACTTGAGTTTAAATTGGGGTTTTACTGTATATATAAAACAACTCCATTAATCTTTTTAAACCAACATATAAATTCCTTCCCTAATCTTCTATTTATTAAGTATTTCTTATCTTGTGTCTTAATATGTTTCTTAAAGACAAATTATATCAACATTCAATTTTCTAAGACAGTGAAATATTTTTAGACTCTTAGATTAATTAATATTAATTGTCCCATTAATATTCCATGTTATAGACTTAATCTCCGTCTCCAAAAGAAACTGCCATGAGAATGATGGAAATTGCGGAACCCCCCACTTTGGCTCACCAGGGGGAAAGAACTCCAGCCTACACCGCAGGGCCGGTGGACGCCTCAGATGACAGCTCAGAGGGCGAACCCCTGGTGGATCTGTTTTATTTTTGAGGGGGCCGGATTTCAGAATCCAATTATATTTCATCTCTAGTTATCAAATATAGAAAACCCCAATTCTGCCTTCTCTGGATTCTGCCATACGAGGAAGGGAAGGGGGTGAACAAAGGGGCTTTATGGCCCTCACTTCCTTTAGTATACTTCAAAGGAACTGAATGTGTGTATTGCCAAAAGAACTAACCATAAGAATGAGGCTATTGCCTTTCATGTAGTTTTCTTTGAAGTCTCCATCCAGCCGGCAGTAATGAAAAGGGGGTGGAAGTGTAATGCCTGAGACTGTCGCTGAAAGAGGGGGTTGATTGGGTGGGGCTACTGGGGAACCCCTTAAAACCTTGAATTGGAGAGCTTGGACCCCAAGTCCTGTCTAGAACGCCTGCAACCATTTTCTCTTAATAAAGGATTCCTGTTGGAAGAATTATTCCAAGAGTTCTGTCTTCTTAAGATGCAAAGTGGGGTGGGTCCTTACAGGGCCTCCAGTTTCCTTGAAGCTTGACTCTACCATCATACCCATTAGGGTTAAAGCTAGGAGAGTACCTTTTGCACTTAAAGGGAAAATTGATGCTGAACTGGATAAATTGATCCAGCAAGGTATTTTAGAACCTGTAGATTCAAGTCCATGGGAAACCCCCATAGTTACGCCTCTCAAGGCTAATGGGGACATACGCATATGTGCAGACTACAAATGCACACTAAACAAGGCACTGCAACAGCACGCATACCCCGTACCAGTAGTCAGCCATATTTTGGCCTCCCTCAAAAGGGGGCGAGTTTTTGCAAAGCTCGATCTGGCACAGGCATATCAACAATTACCTGTTGATGATGCAGCTGCTGTCAGAATCCAATCATATTTCATCTTTAATTATCAAATATAGAAACTCCCAATTCTGCCTTCTTTGGATTCTGCCATAAGAGGGAGAGAAGGGGGAGAACAAAGGGGCTTTATGGCCCTCACTCCCTTCAGTACACTTCAAAGAGCTGAATGCTGAATGTGTGTTTATTGTAACATCAAAGCGTTAGCACTAGAGGACCTTATCATAACAAAGCAGGGTATTTGCCTTTCATGTAGTTACCTGAAGTCTCCATCCAGACGGAAGAAAGAAGAAAGGGGGTGGAATTGTGATACTTGAAACTATCACTGGAAGGGGGGTTGATTGGGGGGACTACTGGGGAACCCCTTAAAACCTTTGAATGGAGAGCTGAACCCCAAGTCCTGTCTAGCATGCCTGCAACCATTTTCTCTGAGGACCCACCCCACTTTGCATCTTAAGAAGACAGAACTCTTGGAATAATTCTTCCAACAGGAATCCTTTATTAAGAGAAAATGTTGTAGGCATGCTAGACAGGACTTGGGGTTCAAGCTCGCCCATTCAAGGTTTTAAGGGTTTCCCCAGTAGTCCCACCCAATCAACCCCCCTTCCAGTGATAGTTTTCAAGTATCACAATTCCACCCCCTTTCTTCTTTCTTCCGTCTGGATGGAGACTTCAGATAACTACATGAAAGGCAACTTCCCTCCTTTGGTATGTTAACGCTTAGAGGTTACAATAAACACACATTCAGCATAGCTCTTGAAGTGTAAAGAAGGAAGTGAGGGCCATAAAGCCCCTTTGTTCTCCCCCTTCTCTCCCTCTTATGGCAGAATCCAGAGAAGGCAGAATTGGGAGTTTCTATATTTGATAATTAAAGATGAAATATAATTGGATTCTGACATCCGGCCCCTCTTAACAATAAGAGAGATCCACCTGAAAGAAAACACAAGTATAAAATTTAGTCAGGCTTGTTAGGATACTCTGTGTGAAACTTCTTCAATAGCTTCGGGGCTCTGACATGACGTTTATGGACCCACTCATTTTGTGAGGGAGGGAGGTGTTTCCAGGCAACTAGGTACTGAGTTGCTCCATGATATCTCCTAGAGTCAAGGACTTCCTTTATTTCGAAGTGTTGTTCACCCTCCACCATGATTGGAGGTGGTGGGGGGGGGATTTTTGGCCGTAGAGGTGACTGATGCTCTCTTTTCAGCAAGCTGCAATGAAAAATTGGATGTATTTGCCTGAGATTTTTGGGTAATTCTAATTCTACTGTTACTGGATTTATGATTCTTTTAATTGGAAAAGGTCCTATTATTTTGACGTCAAGTTTTTTACAGGGCTGTCAGGGACTTTAGGTATTTTGTAGATAAGTACAACCATCTCTCATATAATGAATGGTGTAGGCTCAACCCTTTTTTTCTCGGCTTGTGCTTTGTATGCCTGCCTAGCTTCATCTAGTGCTTTTCTGACTATTGGCCAGGTGTTTTGTAATTGTTCCATCCATTCTTTCAGTGATGGGATCGCCAGTTCCTGTGAGGTTAATTCTGGCATGGGGTTGAAATTTTGACCGGTGGCTATTTGAAAAGGAGTGTAACCTGTGCTGGAGTGACTGCATTATTGTAGGCAACTCTGCAAAGCGGAGAGTAAGTCCGCCCACTCGTCTGCTGGAAACTAAGAAAACCTCTTAAATATGACTTAAGTACTGAGTTCATTTTTTCACCCCCCCATTCCTTTGAGGGTGGTGGCTAGATGTCAGTCCCTGAGTGGTTCCTAAGAGGGATAAAAATTCCTTCCAAAATGCAGACGTAAATTGCACCCCCCTGTCAGAGATGATGCGTTGGGGGGCCCCATGCAATCTGTAAATGTGTTGGATGAAAAGTTTTGCTAAGGCTTTTGCAGTGGGAATCTTTTGGCAAGGGATAAAGTGCAACTGTTTGGAAAACAAGTCCGTGACCGTCCAGACCACAGTATTCCCATTGCTTTCTGGCAATTCCACTATAAAATCCATGGCTATTTCCCTCCAGGGGGCTGAGGGACTTGCCACTGTTTGCAATAGTCCTGGCAATTTCCCTTGCAACCTCTTTGCCGGTGGGCACATTTGGACAACTGGCTATATAAATTTTCAATGTCCATTTTTCATGGTGGTACACCAAACATTGCCGTTTAATTAAATGTAAAGTTTTTACAAATCCAAAATGCCCTGCTGATTTTGTGTCATGGCAAAGCTGCATGAAAGTGACTCTTTGAGTTGTTGGTATATATAACTTTCCCCCTACCCAAGGCAACCCGTCTCTCATTGTGCACACATTTTTGTTTTTCTGGAACCATTCATCTGTTTCCAAACTTTTTCTGAATTCAATTCCAGTTTGGCTGTCCAGTTGTGGGTTTAATTTGGCTTGGGTTCTTGTGGTTACTGGTGCTGCCAGTTGTGACTCTGCCATTATTGGTCTAGAGTCTGTGGTTCGTGACGGCTGTTATATTCGGGGCAATGCGAGATGAGTGATTGCAGGAAGTTCTTTCTTCCTGGTAAAAGTTTGAGCTTAAAATGGAATTGGTGAAAATGCTGGGACCAGCGGGCTTGTTTGGGATTGAGTTTCCTGGAAGTTTTCAGGGCTTCTAAATTTTTGTGATCAGTCCATACCTGGAAGGGGATTTTGTTGCCTTCCAGGAACTGTCGCCACGTGAGTAATGCCCAACGTATCCAATAAGCCTCCTTCTCCCATACGGGCCAGCGCTGTTCTGTTTCAGTGAGTTTCTTAGATGTATATGCACAGGGTTGCAATACTGCATCATCATTTTCTTGTAATAGCACAGCCCCCCCTGCCACATCACTTGCATCTGCCTGTATTATGAAGGGTTTGTCCATGTCTGGGTGCCTTAGTACTGGTTCGGCAGAAAAAAGTCTCTTTAGTCTCTCAAATGCTGCTTGGCACTCCATTGTCCATGTTAGTGGCTGGCTAGGTTTTACTGAGGCTGTTCCCTTCGTTTTTAGTAAGTTAGTGAGGGGCAAGGCTATCTGTGCAAATGAGGGGATGAATTGGCGGTAAAAATTTGCAAAGCCCAGGAAACTTTGTAGTTGCTTTCTTGTGCGGGTTGGTGCCCATTCTAATACTGCTCTGACCTTCTCTGGTCCATTATCAAAGCCCTGTGGGGAATATATGCGATAGCCTAGGTAGTCTATCCTTTCCTGGTGGAATTCGCATTTTGAGAGTTTGTCATATAGGTGAGCGGCTCGCAGCTTCTTTAAAACCGCTCTGACAAGTTTGACGTGTTCTTCTTTTGTTTCAGTAAAGATAAGAATGTCGTCCAAGTAAACAAGGACCCCCTTAAACAGGTGCTCCCTTAGAACGTCATTGATTAATTGCATAAAGACTGCAGGGCCCCCTTGTAATCCAAATGGCAAGACTTTGAATTGATAGCACCCCATGGGGCAGTTAAATGCAGTCTTCCATTCGTCCCCTTCCTTGATTCTCACGCGATAGTAAGCTTCCCTTAAGTCTAGTTTAGAAAAAATTTTCCCTTTCGATAGGTGTGACAGCATGTCTTTCATGAGGGGCAGCGGGTATAGGTTGCTGTCACTGATTGTATTCAGGGCCCTATAATCCACGCATAAACGTAAAGAGCCATCCTTCTTCTCTCGAAAAAGGACCGGGGCAGCCACTTTAGGCTTGGCTGGCTCAATGAAACCTCTCTCCAGGTTTTTTTTTATAAATCTTTCCATTTCCTCCTTCTCCTTTGGGCTCATGGAGTATAATCTGGGCTTCGGGAGTTTTGCCCCAGGCTTGAATTCAATGGTACAGTCTGTGGGTCGGTGGGGGGGAAGCTCATTCGCCCTCTCCTCACTGAAGACTTCAGCAAGGTCCCTATATTCCTCTGGTATTTCTGTTAATCTTTTTTCCTCTCCTATGGATGCTTTTTCTATTCTTGATTCTGGTAGCCTCCCTTGGGGTTTTAAGTCCATAGGGTCCCCCTTCGGGAATTTGATTTCTGTCGTCCTCCAATTTACCCAGGGGTTCCATTTTTTCAACCATTCCATCCCTAGAATCATTGGGCATTCCATACCTGGGGTCACCACAAACGTTAAGTCCTCTTCATGGTTGCCCAGGGAGAGGTGTATTGGCAGAGTGGCTAGGGTAGCTGGCACCCCCCCTGCTATGGATCCATCTAGCTGGCCAAATGAGATTGGTTGTTCCAGTCTCCTGGATGGGATGCCCAGATTCCCCACTAGTGGTGGGCTAATGAGGCAGCGGGTGCAGCCAGAGTCTATTAAGGCTTTCACCTTCACAGCTTCGGGCATGGGGGGGATTAATATAGTCACTGTTTTGAAGATGGGTGTGATGCATCCACTTACCAGGGGTTCGCCCTCCGAGCTGTCATCTGAGGCATCCACCGGCCCTGTGGTGTAGGCTGGAGTTCTTTCCCCTTGGTGAGCAGAGGTGGGGGTTCTGCAATTTCCATCATTCTCAGGCCGTTTCTTTTGGCTTAGCTGAAGACTTTCCAGATTTGTTGATTGGGGATCTGTCTGGGTTGTGCTGGGGGGCCTTTGAGCGGCATTCTACAGCTCGATGCCCTTCTCTTCCGAACTTGAAACACCCCATTTGCTTCTTGGCTGTATCGATGATTCACGGTTGGTGTGTCAGCCTCACGGCGGGGGGCGGCTCCATTGTTTTCCTCGGCGGGCTCTTCAATATGCGATCTCTGGCTTCCTCTGCCAAGACGTACCATCCTCAAGTCGATGGGGTCCCCTCGGGCGGAAGCATCATATAGATCATAGTTTAGTCCGTCTTTGAAAGGGCCAAGGAGGATGTCTTCTGGCCAATTCAGTTTGCTGGCAATGGCCCGGAATTCTTGTGTATACTCAGCCACTGGGCGTTTGCCTTGCCTCATCGTTGTTATTCTTT
Source organism: Crotalus tigris (assembly GCF_016545835.1). NCBI lineage: Eukaryota > Metazoa > Chordata > Lepidosauria > Squamata > Viperidae > Crotalus > Crotalus tigris. The sequence continues at coordinate 146 of NW_024098093.1, read as the reverse complement.
CACGGGCTTTGCGATCAGCCAGGGGGTCTTCAAATCGTCTTCTCAAAGAGGACATGAAACGGTGAAGTTACTGAGTTCTGGGGCATTGGAGTCATGCAAGTTCACTACCCAATCTGAAGCTGGTCCATCCAGGGCAGATTGCACGA